>NC_136366.1:2972500-3270000 GCF_037039965.1 Doryrhamphus excisus | reverse complement strand
AATAAAATAAAATAAAATAAAATAAAATAAAATAAAAATGTAAATTTTTTAAATTGTAATTTTTAATTATAAAAATCATAAAAAATAACTTGTGTGAAAATAGTTACACAAGGACTGAGGATTCTAAAAACATTACCACACAACTAGCTCAAGTCTCATTTGCCTTGGCATCAGGTCATGGACGTCATTAAATTAAAATTAAAATTAAAATTAAAATTAAAATTAAAATTAAAATTAAAATTAAAATTAAAATTAAAATTAAAATTAAAATTAAAATTAAAATTAAAATTAAAATTAAAATTAGAATTAAAATTAAAATTAAAATTAAAATTAAAATTAAAATTAAAATTAAAATTAAAATTAAAATTAAAATTAAAATTAAAATTAAAATTAAATGTAATTTCAATCTAATGTAATTTCAATGTAATTTAATTTAAATGTAATTTAATTTAAATGTAATTTAAATGTAATTTAATTTCTTGTTTTGATACATTTTTATTAATTTTTTTTAGTTAATTTTTTTTATTAAAATGTTATTTTTTGTCACGAACCGAAGTATGAGGTGATATGACTCGGATTGAACTTGGGTCTCCTAGCTGTGAGGTCTGCGTGCTAACCACTCAACCGCCGTGCAGCTCCTAATCATGATAAATTAGTTAAAATCTGTGATTAATTTATTTATTGTTCATATATATACGTATATATATATATTTATATATAGAAGCAAACTCAAGCACACACACACACACACACACACGTAGCGATAGAAAGCCAGACAGAGTGTTATTGATTGTGTCTAAGGTTATCTAGATGGGATCATTTGTATTGATCCGGAGAGAGGGGTCACGCTGATCAATGCTATCTCCTGGTCTGCGGTGTCATTAGAAGCACGCTGACACAACACGGCACCCTCCTCTTCCTCCTCTTCCTCCAGGAGGACACAAAAGCCAAGGAGCGAACATCTAAAAAAAAATCTCCATTTTGCCGACGGCGTGTCGGCGTGATGGCGTGTCGGTATCTGCTGTGCACCAGGAGCTACTTTATACGTTGCTAAAATGCTAAGAGCGGAATGTTCACACCAATGTGATGCTTGTACTGTTTGCATGCCCCCCCCCCCCCGACCCCCCAAGGGTGTGTGTGCCCCTACTGAGAGAGAGGAAAAAAAGCTGTGAAGAAGGGGACACCTTCTTCACACAATGACAAGAGCCAATAGTCTCGCACGGCGTGCTCTTTCACTTCCTCTTCACTTGTGTGTGTGTGTGTGTGTGTGTGTGTGTGCGTGTGCGTGTGTGTGTTATCCAGATGGAGATGAGTTTCTAATCGCTGGGCAGTTGTTGTCTTTATGATTATTTGCTCCATCCTTTTACTGCTCACTAAACTGAGAATGAAGAGGGCTGGGGGGGGGGGCGGTGGAGGGGAGGGGGGGCGGGTGTAAGCAGTGAAAGAATGAGAAGCCAATTGAGGAGGAGGATGAGGAGGAGCTGTGATGAAGTCTTGGTGGAAATAAAAGTCCTGAAGGGAAATGGAAATAAACACACAAAATGTTTTACAATCATGGCCGCCGGGCCAAACACAGCCAGCCTTGCCTTGATGATGACTTCATCTTCTCCAGCATCCAGCAGAGGGCGCTGTGCTGAAAGAAGCAACTACTCTGACGGCCTTTGTGGAAATGTAGCACAGGAACGCCACGATCCCGTCCATTGTTGACGGAAAACTGGTTCTGGATGTGAATTTGTGAACTCATGAACCTGAGTTACCCACCAAAACTTTCATTCATTCATTTTCTACCGCTTATCCTCACAAAGGTCACACAGGGTGCTGGAGCCTATCCCAGCTGTCTTATTCTGCAATATTATTCTAGAAATGTCCCCCAAGGTGACTTCAAGTGAGTACAATGTCCATATTTGCATTGCAAAGTATGTTGAGTGGCTGCACGGTGGTCGAGTGGTTGGCGTGCAGGCCTCACAACTAGGAGACCCGAGTTTGATTCCACTCTCAGGCATCTCTGAGTGGAGTTTGCATGTTCTACCCGTGCATGCACAGGTTTACTGCGTTTTTGTCCCACATTCCAAAAACATGCTAGGTTAATTAGCGACTCCAAATTGTCCATAGGTATGAATGTGAGTGTGAATGGTTGTTTGTCTATATGTGCCCTGTGATTGGCTGGAAAACCAGTCCAGGTTGTATCCTGCCTTTCGACTGAAGACAGTTGGGATAGGCTCCAGCATACCCCCATGTAGTGAGGATAAGCATAGAAAATGGATGCATGGTTGTGCTTGTAACAGCGCACCGAATCCATGACCCCTATAGCATTCTTTAGCATTGCGTCATCTTTATAGCTAATCATGGTTGCAAGTGTTGGGCGTGGCCAATATAAGTGGGCGTGTCACCTCTTTTTTATGATTTTTATTTTCACTTCCATGGCAATGTATTTCTATGAAAATAAACTCAGGCCACACAGCTAAGAGACCCGAGTTCGATTCCACTCTCGGGCATCTCCGTGTGGAGTTTGCATGTTCTCCGGGTTTTCTCCGGGTACTCCAATTTCCTCCCACACTCCAAAAACATGCTAGGTTAATTAGCATCTCCAAATTGTCCATAGGTATGAATGTGAGTGTGAATGGTTGTTTGTCTATATGTGCCCTGTGATTGGCTGGAAGACCAGTCTCGCCTGAAGACAGCTGGGATAGGCTCCAGCACCCTCGCCACACTCTTGAGGATAAGCGGTACAAAATGAATAAATGAATGGATATTTCATATTGTTGATGCCACTGGACTACCCAGCATGCTTTGCAGTTATTTGGAAATCACAGTTTTTTACGTTCCGTACAACACAACTATATTAGAATAGTGGTGTAGTTGGTAGCTTAAATCTCATGTAAATATTACTTATATATTACTCCAAATTAAGTATTTTTATACGGGTTTTTATGTAAATACAAAGGTAGTTTTGAGTAGAATTTACTATCAAAGAGAGTACATTTTGTCTCATTTATTCATTCATTCATTTTCTACCGCTTGTCCGCACAAGTGTTGCAGGGGGTGCTGGAGCCTATCCCAGCTGTCTTCAAGCAAGAGGCGGGGTACACCCTGGACTGGTGGCCAGCCAATCACAGGGCACATATAGACAAACAACCATTCACACTCACATTCATACCTATGGAGTCGCAAATTAACCTAGCATGTTTTTGGAATATGGAAGGAAACCGGAGTACCTGGAGAAAACCCTCGCTTGGACGGGTAGAACATGCAAACTCCACACAGAGATGGCCCGAGGATGGAATCAAACCCGGGTCTCCACTCATCCACCGTGCAGCCCCTCAACATACTTTGCAATGCAAATATGTACATTGTACTCACTTGAAGTCACCTTGGGCGACATTTCTAGAATAATATTCCAGAAAAATTCCATGCAAACTTTACACAGAGATGGCTGAGGATGGGATTGAACTCGGGTCTCTTAGCTGTGAGGCCTACACGCTAACCACTCAACCACCGTGCAGCCATCTCATGTAATGTAATGTTTTCTCAAGTAAACGCCACTCACAATTTTCCCAACTCTCATGTCCCACTCAGCCCAGGAACGAGGTACTGCTGACCCCCCCCCCCTACAGAAAGCAGACAAGTTCCAACACTCTCACTTCCTGTCTGCAGGCGTCAGTGACTCCACAACTACTCGGGAAAAGAAAAGAAAAGAGAAGAAAGGCGAGTGTTGAGGGCTTGTGGGAAAAAGGTTTTTAGCGAGGCATCCGACTAACGAGCAGAAGTGTGTGAAAACTTCCTCGCTCTTCTCCATCTGCTTCCATTTCCTCTCTCTCTCTCTCTCTCTCTCTCCCGCTCGGCGACTCTTCATCTCTCCCCCTCCGTCCCGCCCACTTCGTTGGCAGGGTTCACCCGAGTCGCGTCCACGCCCACTCACCTCCAACGTTGCTAGCTCAGTTTCCATGGCGATGGAGTAGCTACATAAATATAGACTTGAACACAAGTCATTAACAACATCTTCAAGCATCATCTTCAAGCATGTGTGTGTGTGTGTGTGTGTGTGTGTGTGTGTAAACCAGAGGAAGTGTTATCGCTCCTCGGAGACTCTAAATAAAGTTAGATTTGAATGTGTGTTGACATTTATGCTTCAGTCAAATGATGCTCTACTGACACGCTAACCTTTTCATAACAAACATTTACAATAAACACACTGAAATAATACTATTCTATAGTATTCTATATTCTATATGCCTAGAAGGCACGTGTGCCGCAGCTTTACGCACTCAATAACTGGCCGCTTCATTAGGTACAGCTGCGCAATGCAATATGCTGCTACAAGAAATGCAAGTTCCATGGTTACCATGGTAACGTCCACAATATGTTATTCCATAGTCATTCATTCATTCATTTTCTACCGCTTATCATCACAAGGGTCACAAGGGGTGCTGGAGCCTATCCCAGCTGTCGTCTCTCTTTTTATGATTTTTATTTTCACTTCCATGGTGATGTATTTCTCCATGGAAATACATGCAGGCCACACAGCTAGGAGACCCGAGTTCGATTCCACCCTCCGGCATCTCCATGTGGAGTTTTCATGTTCTCAGTTCTCAAAGTAGTTAGCACGCAGGCCTCACAGCTAGGAGACCCGAGTTCGATTCCAGCTGTCTTATTTTGGAATATTATTCTAGAAATGTCCCCCAAGGTGACTTCAAGTGAGTACAATGTCCATATTTGCATTGCAAAGTATGTTGAGGGGCTGCACGGTGGAAGAGTGGTTGGAGTGCAGGCCTCACAACTAGGAGACCCGGGTTTGATTCCACTCTCGGGCATCTCTGTGTGGAGTTCGCATGTTCTCCCCGTGCATGCGCGGATTTACTCCGGTTTTGTCCCACATTCCAAAAACATGCTAGGTTAATTAGCGACTGAATGTGAGTGTGAATGGTTGTTTGTCTATATGTGCCCTGTGATTGGCTAGGAAGACCAGTCCAGGTTGTATCCCGCCTTTCGCCTGAAGGCAGCTGGGATAGGCTCCAGCATACCCCCAGGTAGTGAGGATAAGCGGCATAGAAAATGGCCTGCACTCCAACCACTCGCCCACCGTGCAGCCTCTCAACATACGTACTTTGCAATGCAAATATGGACATTGTACTCAATTGAAGTCACCTTGGGGCGACATTTCTAGAATAAGACAGCTGGGATAGGCTCCAGCCCCCCCACCCCGTGACCCTTGTGAGGATAAGTAGTAAAAAAATGAATGAAATGAAAGTTTTGGTGGGTAACTCAAGTTCATGAGTTCACAAGTTCACATCCACATCAACGTCCATTCATTGGTTTATTCACACCCCAGACTGGTGGCCAGCCAATCACAGGGCACATATAGACAAACAACCATTCACACTCACATTCATACCTATGGACAAATTGGAGTGGCTAATTAGCCTAGCATGTTTTTGGAATGTGGGAGGAAACCAGAGTACCCAGAGAAAACTCCACACAGAGATGGCCGACGGTGGAATTGAACCCCGGTCTCCTATCTGCGAGGTCTCCGCGCTAACCACTCCACCACCGTGCAGCCCCATAGTCCTCAAATAAATAAATACGGGTTCAGCCAAGCACAAAAGGACACGTGCACCCACACGTCCACGCCTGCGTGTTGCACACCCACACTTGGCTGTCAGCAGCAGATGGCTCTTCAGTCATGGCTGATGTTTCACACATCCATGAAGCACAAGCGGTTCCGTCACGTGCATGGCTTCACTTTTTTTTTTTCATCATGAAAAAAACAAATATTAACACAAAAGAAGCACTCAAACGCGTCTAATGAACGCTGTTCTAAACGTGTTCTTTGTTTCATGTGACCAATCCCAACACGGAACATCTCTAACAACGTATCTTTGAGGGACGAGATGCTGCCAAGCCGGATGTGATGGTCTTCCATGCAGGAGAAGATGCATCTACACCGACAGTGTCAAGAAATTGAAACATGGCAGCTCCCAAACTTCAACGTTTTCCACAAAAAAAAAAAAGGCTCAACACGTGCTGCCAAGTAGGACGCGGAGAAATCACGTTTCCATAGCAACCTGTCAGCGGGCTTCGCTGATGTTGGGAAAGGTGTGAAAAATTCCTTGACGAGCTACAAGCAAATAAACCACACACATTAAAGTATTAGTGATGCTGATGAAAAGTTGGAGCGGTGATCATCAGCTGGAAGCGTTGGAGCTGCGAGATGAAGAACAGCGTCGTCATCGTTTGTCACGTGATCCTTTTCATCAATGAGGATGTTTTCATCAAGTGATACTTGTCGCCTGTTCGCACGGAGAATGAATATCCCGGTGGCAAGGTCGCACGTTTCCTCATCATTCTCTCCGTGATGAACTTTTCATTTTTGGCTCCAAGAGTATCAGGAAGTCAGGAAGGAGATCTAACGTCCACAAAGGGACAAGTTTGCTAACTCCATTTGAGGATAAAGATCATTTGATGGGCATGAAAGGCAGCGGCTCTGATTTGGCCATCATGAATGTCATGGAATGAAGGTCAGGACACGCAAGTTTTTATGTCCTTCAGCAGCAAAGTCGTTTATCACTGGACTATACCTCAGCCATCACCAAATGGTATAGACCAGGACCCGCATCTAGACCCTGTGATGGCACCGTGCGGTATATCATATAGATGATATATTGAAGGTAAGTATAGATGATACATTGAAGGTGAGTATAGATGATACATTGATGAAGGTGAGTATAGATGATACATTGAAGGTGAGTATAGATGATATATTGAAGGTGAGTATAGATGATATATTGAAGGTAAGTATAGATGATAT
Organism: Doryrhamphus excisus; assembly: GCF_037039965.1. NCBI lineage: Eukaryota > Metazoa > Chordata > Actinopteri > Syngnathiformes > Syngnathidae > Doryrhamphus > Doryrhamphus excisus. The sequence goes on along the minus strand of NC_136366.1, from coordinate 3,263,195 downwards.
ATTGAAGAAGGCGAGTATAGATGATATATTGATGAAGGTGAGTATAGATGATATATTGAAAGTGAGTATAGATGATATATTGAAGGTGAGTATAGATGATACATTGAAGGTGAGTATAGATGATATATTGAAGAAGGTGAGTATAGATGATATATTGAAGGTTAGCATAGATGATGTATTGAAGGTGAGTATAGATGATAATATACATTGAAGAAGGTGAGTATCGATATTGAAGAAAGCGAGAATAGTGGAGAAGTGAAAAGAAGGCTGTGTGCTGTGACGTTTGGGTCGTTCATCTTTCATGCAGACTCCTTGTTCGACTTTTTAAAGACGTGATGCTTTCATGGTGTTTCATCAGAGGCGCCCGAGCTGATGGAGGTAAAAAGACGTTGTGACTCCTTTGCCACTCAAGTCTCACAATTTCATGTTATTCCTGGAAGATATGAAAAGTCTAACTATTATATGCTGATATCAATTTCTCTTTCTTATCGATCTATCTACCAATCTATCCAATAGGGATGAGCCGGATACTCATTATAAACTCGTTACGGATAACGCATTTTGCCGAATACGAGTATGAAACGAATACATTTAGTCATTATCCATATTTGTGTTTAAAGAAAATGCTCATGATGCGTTCACTGTTCATGCTGTGATTGGCCAGTCACACACACAGCTGAGCTGAGTGGTGTCTAGTTCACGTACACGGTAGGGGTGTGAATCTCAGCACTGAGGACACTTGTTGCAGGGACAAACAAACAGCTCCTGGACTCTTGGATTTTCTCCGATGTCTGACCAGGAACTAGACGGGGAGGCGGCGGTAAATGATGTTGACGTTTTGTCGAGCTTTGCGCCGTTCTTTGCGAATTCCGTAGTGTTTCCAAACATACCATTTAAACGTCGCGGGTGGGTTAAATATAGAAAATAATAATAATGATGGTGCATTCATTGCGCTTGGGGAACGGCGTATGGGGTGAAGTTGAACATTAATAATAATAACGGCGCTTGCATCAGATTTTACCGATACCCACAAACGCATCGTGAAGAATCGAGATTTCACCCGTCAATTGCATCCATAGCCAGTGAACGAGCCGATGCACTCGCATCTTGCACAAATGCGAATCGATGCATCGATTAATATCGATTAATATCGATTAATATTGATTAATATCGATTAATATCGATTAATATCGATTAATTTTCACACACTTAGTACATTATACAATTGGGAAGTTAATTGGTCAATCCTGAAATAATAAAGTCCTACAATCGCTTAACACAAATACACAGTACACATATAGCCAAGTAGTACTACATATAGCAACTTCTCATCAATCCATGACAATTTCAGACCAGTCTATGCCCCGCCCACGCCAAGTACAGCTACAGATAGCGGTATACTCACTCATACCTACTATGTCATCTATCTTATCCTATCGATATATCTAGTACGGTTGGGTAATTAGCATATTTTTTTTGTACCATATAATGAAATAGATGTGAGTAAAATGGTAAAGTATAAGTATTTATTGTTAAGAATGTGTCTGATTTTTTAATGGGATGCCAAAAAATATATATACATATGTATATGCATATTCCCACTGCAAGGCATGCTGGGTAGCTTGCGGTGCTCTCTCTTGCGGTGAGGGGCCTCAAACTAGTGTCCTGCGGGCCACATTTGGCCCGCGGGCCGCATGTTTGAGACCCTAATATGGCCCACGAGTCAAAACATTTGCCCACCACTGAGTTAGATATATGATTTGGAGTAACAAAAATAAATGAAAAAGAAAAAAAAAAAAAATTCCAAGGCAGCAGCTGGACCATTACACCAGGAGGGCGACTGTGACCTTTCCACTCCAAGGCAAGGAAAACGCCCTGCGTCAAGACTTTTTCTTTCCTATCTCGTATCTAAGCAGCAATGCACGTCCTTTTTACGTCCTTGTGCAAAAGGAGGCCCCGATTGGACCTCGGAGGCCCCCATGCAAAGGGGCGGCGCTGTGACGGATCATACAGAAAACGCTAAACATGGAATAGAAGTATTGGTCGAGTATGCGTCATGAAAGCGACTGTGACTAAGTGGCCATAAATATCTTTGACTAATGCTCATTGATTGGGAGTCAAGAGGTAACCATGGAAACACGTCACACAAGCGTAAAAAGAAGTTAAGCCATCTTAACCCTGATTTTAAAAAAAAAAAAAAAACTTATCGAACTAAGCACGGCAACAAAAGCTCTCTGACCCGACGCAACGGGGACCGGGTACCGTGATGCTGAGCCCCCGAGCCGCCCTCCCCCCCCCCGTGCCCCCATCCCATCTGCCTCAAGTCAATGAAGCAAATGGAAGCGGCAATTCATTAACTCTGCAAACACTAGGATTAAAGAGCTGACAATCACGTCACACGGGGGTGGGGTGGTTCGGGTGGTTGGGGGGTGGGCGGTCTGCTAAGTGATCCTGATTGGGACCTAAAGACTTGCCGCCACTGACATGCATAGAAAGACATGACTTAGATCAATGAAATGACTTCAGACAAGGTCTTACGGTGTTTTTTGGTCCACTGGCTCCGATTGGTCCCCTGAAGACTCCTTTGATGCTCCTCAGCTGTCCGTCACGCAGGTGGGTGGAACTGATGACAATGTAGTAGCACGCCATTGGATGCTCCTCACACACCTGGACATATCTTTGTGGACTTATCAGAAGGTCTTCTCTGTGATTATCGTCCTAAAAAACAAGAAGAAAGTGCTGCTCTGTTTGGGTTTCTTCAAGTTCTTGAACTTCTCTTCGGGTTCTGCGTCTTCCTGAAACATTTCATGTCTTATTCTTTTGTTCAAAATATTCTTCTTTCTGTGTCAGGATGCGTCCACAATGTTGTGTCCACCATCACTCATATGTTGCTGTTCCTCCGGTTGCTCCTCTAGACTTCTCCCATCTCCTGTCAGCGTGGCTTCAGCAGTTCTGGTGGTGGATCCCGTCGGATCCCTCTCAGATGCATGTGTTCTCTCCTCCCTCCATCCTTCCTTCCTTCCTTCCTTCCTCTCCCGCTCTGCTGATCTTTTGCTCGGCTGCCAGCGGAGTGCTTTGCTCTTCAGTTACCCGCGGTTACCATCTGCCCTTTTCAGTGCTGACGCTTGCTCTGCCTCTCCTTGCTCTCCCTCCATCCCTTCCCCTCGCTGCCTCGCTTCCCTCTTTAATCATCTCCGGCTCGCCGCCGTCCTCCTCCTCCTCATCCTCCACCACCGAAGAAGCCAAGCTCCATCTGCTGGTGGGAAGAGGAGCACATGGAAGCCTTGCGGTCATCTCATCAACTCATTCATGCTCCATTTAAAAAAAAAGTCATCCTTAAAAGATATTCAATAAAAAAAAACACAAAGGTATGCAGATGACCACAACGAATCCCACTGGGCATCCTCCAATCTTTACTATACTTGGATACTCCGCTTGGTATACTACACATACTTTATGTATCTATACATATATACACTCACGTGTGAAGTGCGTGCCAGTGAGTATGTCAGCAGTCAAGGGGTCAAGGTCAAATGTCTTCATATATCTGGTACATCTGGTACTTTTACAATCAGTAACTGTTACATTTGTTCACTTCCTGCTTTCCTAATATAATTTATTTATTTATTTTTTACATTTTTGTTATGTACCGAAGTATGAGGTCATATGACCATACAATCGGTAATAATCGGTACCATAGTAACTGTTAGTAACTTACATTTGTTCACTTCCTGCTTTCCTAATATAATTAAATTTAAATTTAATTTAATAATTTACTTTAAATTTAATTTTTTATTATTTATTACTTTATTTTATTAATTAAAATGTATTTTTATTTTATTTTATTTTATTTTCACGTACCGAAGTACAAGGTGATATGAGCATCCAATGCCATAATGGGTACCATAGTAAGTGTCAATATAGTGATATATATAGCACATCATGACTGGTTCAAGACTCTTCATCCTTGTATTTAGCATATTTATTTTATTTATTAATTTATTTTTATTAATTTTTATTAATTTTATTTAGTTATTTTAAATTTTTTAATTGTTTTTATTTTTTGTCACATACTGGAATACGAGGTGATATGCGCATCCAATGCCATAATGGGTACCATAGTAAGTGTCAATATAGTGATATATATAGCACATCATGACTGGTTCAAGACTCTTCATCCTTGTATTTAGCAAATTTATTTTATTTATTAATTTATTGTATTAATTTTTATTAATTTTATTTAGTTATTTTAAATTTTTTTAATTTTTTAATTTTTTCTCACATACCGAAATACAAGGTGCTATGAGCATCCAATGACATAATGGGTACCATAGTAAGTGTCAATAGTAAACATCAACTGCTTGTATTGTTTCTTGAATTGGCTCATCGTTGTGCATTGTTTGATTTCCTTACTCAATCCATTCCATAGTTTGATTCCACATACTGAAATGCTATGGCTTTTTAACATAGTCCTCGCATAGAAGTGTTTTGAATTTAGTTCTTCCCTGAGATCATATTTCTCCTCTCTTGTAGAGAAGTATTGGATGACATTTTTAGGTATTATTATCTTATTTCTATTTACATCACTTCCTGTGAGAAATAGCGACCAAAATCCACAGTATTTTCATTTCAGTGCCAAATAGACGAAAAGATGATGATATGAAAGTTTGCAGAAGGTATTGCAGTACATTTAAGAAGACTACTGAGACTCGAAATAAAACACGAGTCATATCTCCTGAAGTCCAACTCCTTCAGGAGTTGGATGACTTGTTGTCTCTTTTCAGGATTTGGAGCGTTTACATGCTTTTACTGGCCCCCTGCTGCTTATTTGCCATCTCAGTGTGAGTCCACAGGCTGGCATCGGGCAGACGCAGCATGCATCTCATCCCCCCCGTGCTCTTTCTATGGATGACCTCTGCTGACCTTCACGTCCTGTCTGCACGGCGGCTGCATGGAGACGGAGAGTAAAGTATCTGCATCCTGTCTGTGACTTCCTGCTCGGGGAATGTCCGACCTTTCGGTTGAAGAGCAGACTACCAGTACATGTTGGAAGACGCACCAAGACCCAATAAGAAATCACTGCGGGCCCTCTGGCGCTCAAACCGACGTATTCACCCAACTTCCCTTCGTCACATCTTCCTGCCACTTTCTCATTGGCTGCTTTGAAGTGTTCAGTCGTTTTTAAAACATTTAAAAAAGTTTAAAAAACTAAAAAAAAATAATAAAAATTCATCAAAAATTGTTTTATTAAATTTAAGTAAATTATTAAATTAAATTTAATTATATTAGGAAAGCAGGAAGTGAACAAATGTAAGTTACTAACAGTTACTATGGTACCGATTATTACCGATTGTATGGTCATATGACCTCGTACTTCGGTACATGACAAATTTAAATTAAAAAAAAAAACTTAAATTATATTAGGAAAGCAGGAAGTGAACAAATGTAACAGTTACTGATTGTAAAAGTACCAGATGGAGGGGTAGGATTCCTACTCCTTTTGGACATGTGGAACTGTGAACTGATTATGGGATGCATTCAATTGTAATCTGAAAATGTTATGAAAATATGAAATAAAACCATTACCATTACCAAGGTGGGAATCTGCTGACTTCATGTCCCTTCTTGTCTATAATCTGTGTCTCCTCTCATGTTCTCTCATTCTCTCAACACTCCTTGACATTCTTGGGGAAGAATGTTGCAAAAATGGCCACATTTGTATTTAATTTATGAATAATATTGTTGAAATTGTTGCAGCAGGGAGGGAGTAACACATCCTGGCTGTTCCTTGAATGTAGCAGGACAGAAGACACTGGGTGTTAGAGCTGGGAATATAGACGATGGCAGAATGTGTCTGTAGATGCAACTTTCCTCCGATGTTCAAGTGGAAGAATTCCTGCTCTATTTTGAATAATCGGCAGGCTTTCCTTTCCTTTCCAGGAAGTGGTCTGCCTTGTACATGGCGAGCCGTGCTCAAAACGGGGGGCGCTTTTTTGTATAATCTATCAGTTTGTCCTTTGACACAGAGGGCTCTATTTTTGTAGACCAAGCACACCTGCCCAGGGGTGGGGTTAGCTTACATTTCAATTTCGGTGAGCGGCGCAGTCCGGCGCACCCACGCCTCCATCCAGTGAGTGGAGAGAGAAGGGTGCGCTTGTGATCCACCTGCATTCATTCGTCGCCAAATACAAGAACCATTGACGGTACTGTGTGGATCTTTTTTAGAAGTGAAAAATGACACACGACAGACAATCACTGTTAGTATGCAAATGAGCAAATACGCCGCAAAACAAAAATAAAAATTTTGTTAAAATCCGGATGTAGGATATTTTATGAATTATTATATTATTTCAGCTTCTGTCAATTTGACATCTTCAATTTGATCGGACAATGAATACAAAAATGGACATGCTGGTTCAGATGCTTACATTAAATAATGGTTACTTGTTGCATTGAAATGTGCCTGACACTCTTAAAAACCTGCCTGTATGGTTTTTGGCAACGTGTGTACACTGTGCGCCTCTTAGCCAATTTACCACTAAGCAGGGTGCGCTTCGCCTGCACTAAGAATAGACCAATTCGGAGCTGGCAATCTTTTTTTGGGAATAATAATATAATCCATGGTTATGAATAGGATGGATGATTTGAATGATGATATCAAATGTTTGTGATTGGAAGCAATGTGAGCTTGTCTTGTAGAGTTTCTGACAGTGGTGGAGTTTTTTTATGCGACTGAATGGGAAACATTTGTGTCACAGAAGGATTTGTGCAAAGCGGGAAAGCGTCCCTCTCCGCTTTACTGAACAAATATTGCTGCAGAGCTTGGAGAAAATAAAGGATGCCCTAAGAGGCTTATCTGATGAATTTTCCTCCCGTGATCCACTGCTGTAATAAGCTGAAAAGCTTCCCCACGGCGCCACGGCATTCATTCAACACAAATGCCTGCCTGAGGAAGTCCCGGTTCAGGTGGGCCTTCAGGTGGACGGCTAAGGAACGCCCACCATTGCAGCTACGCTCCAGCCAATTGCGGTCCGGTGCAAAGTGTCGGGGGTCTGAGAGATAAAGAAATGTTAAATATGCACTTTGATAATGTTGTGTATTACAGGCATGCCTGCTTTATTGAATAATACATCACACGCACACTGGGAGCAATACCACAGCGGGAAGCTGAAGGGAAAAGAAAAGGAAATGTTTTAGAGCTGTGAGGGGTTTCTCCCAGGAGAAGATGTTTTTTTTGGGGGTTTATGATAAGACGCCGTGAACCTCCACACGCTCTGCTGGACTGCTAGAGGGTCCAAACGGATGGATTTAAGTCTTTTTACAGCTCACAGGCCCCAACTAATGAACGCACACGTAGTTTGAAAGCATCATTTGGCTTGCTTTAGTTCTTTGAAAAATGTAAACATTGCAAGGTCATACGTGTCAAATGTTGCTGAATGCTGACACAAAACATACATGGCAAAATTACACCCATATTTCCTCACTGCAAAGCATGCTGGGTCATATATAATATATACTTCATCCTGTCCACATGTGTTCAGCCACACCCTGATCATGACAAAAATAACTTATAATGCATGTGTGTGGGAATAAACAGGAAATTGGATGTTCTTATTAAGGATTGACGTGTCGCTACACTGGGCCAAATGTGGCCCGCAGGACACTACTTTGATATGAAAGTTTAACGTTAGTGCGGCCCGCGCAAGTTTGATATGGATGCTGTATGGTATCATGTACCCAGAAAAAATGATTACGTTTGATTAATGTTCATGTTAAAGGTTAAATAACTGGTAATAGTTATCCTCCCTATCCATGTGGAAGTGGTAAGTTTTTTTGCTATTTAAGTTTAAAGGAAATACTTGAAGGCTACCGTTTAGGTCGCTAGCTCTCTAGTTTGCGAGTTAGCATGTGTCTCAAGACCCCGCAGTTGCGCAATATGTTGTAAATAAAAAGAGTATAAATGTGACTATAGTCGTGTTTTGTCATGTCTACAGGGCTCTAATAATGCTTTGTTCATTTTAATCTGAAAAAAATCATTTGTCTACCCACCAACTATATGTGGTTTCTTAAGTTTTTATTATTTGCCATTTTATTATTATTATTATATTTATTTATTTATTACTGATTGATTGATTTTCTTTATTCTTGATTTATTTATTGTGTATTGTACATGTTCAAATGAAATAAAACCATTACCATATAATGGTATGTGACAAAAAATAAAATGAAACATAAAAATTTATTAAAAAAATAAAATCCAAATAAATTATATTAGGAAAGCAGGAAGTGAACAAATGTAACACTTACTGATTGTAAAAGTACCAGATGGAGGGGTAGGATTTAATAAGCTTTGCTTCTTCCTACTCCTTTTGGACATGTGGAACTGTGAACTGATTATGGGATGCATTCAATTGTAATCTGATGCATGTTCAAATGAAATAAAACCATTACCATTATTGATACATGATTGATCATTGATGATCAATGGCTGTGTAAAATGTTCTGTGAACTTTAAAACAGAAAGACCGTCAGTACAGCAGCAGCAGATGTAATATGTAATTCATGCTGACAAAAAAAAAAACAATAACGCTAGTAGCACTTAGAGAAAAGATAGGACATCCTCTACCTCTCCTGGTGCGCTATAGGACTGCAATGGTGGTGGGACCCCCCTTGAGACGCCACAGATGGGACAGCTTGTGCCATCCTGTTGGTCGGCCAGACGGTAAAATGTCAGAAAAATGTCAGGGGGGGAAAAGCAGTTGGCTTCATAGGGGCGGCTCCTCAGTGATGCCATTGAAGAGCAACAGACAGAAAATGTCAAAGTCCATCACTGCATTTCAGCAGCCTTTCTCACACTCGGGTGGGAGTGGGAGTGGGGTGGGAGGTTGGTGATAGATACTTTATTCATCTCCAAGAGTGGAGTAGTTGAGAAATATTGCAATGTACAAAGATTGAGTTCTGGTCTTCTTTGCCATCAGTACTCCGCTTGACACGCCTCTTCAATAATCAATGACCTTTACAGGACTGGGAACCAATTTGGAGCAACTAATGTCCTGATCTCCTTTTTTACCCCCCCGCCAAAACTCCAAAAACTGCATCTTGCAGAAGACAGCATACCCATTTCTACCATCATTCTCCTATCTCTCCCTGGAAGACTCACCAGATGCATGATGGAGAAATGAGACATTAATCTGCGGATGTCAGGACTATGGCCTGAAGGAGACAGGAAGTGTGGGGCATCTTATCGGGAAGCACGGCTGCCCCCGCCCCCCTCTTAGAACATTCTCAGAAAATGTGCGACGGGAGTGCGTCACTGCCGCGAGGCACCGAAGTCAGCCCGAGGCTGGAGAGAAGAAAAAAATGGTGCACTTGTTGCCACCATGACTGACAGAATAAGAGAATAAAATGGCAGCCAGTCCCCAGTCAGTGCCTGGTGTGTAATGGTACAGATGCTGCCTTTTTTCTTCAGTTTATTTGTTTAGATTGCAGTAATCATGAAGCGTGGCGCACCCCGCGCAGCGGTAATTTGGTCCAGCCCACCACTGTTTGCAGCCATTTTGGTAATTTAGTAGACTCGACTGCGCCAATTTCGTGACAAAACATTGCAGCAAAAGGTGCGCTGAAAGATCGCCAGCTATGACGTGGTCTATTCTTGGCGCAGGTGAAGCGCACTCTACGCAGTGGTAAATTGGCTAACGCCAAAACCTCACAGGCAGGTTTTTAAGAGTGTCAGGCACATTTCAATGCAACAAGTAACCACTATTTAAGGTAAGTGTCTGAACCAACACGGACATTTTTGTATTCGTTGTCCCATCACAGTCACACATAACAGAAATTGAACCTGACAGCAGCTGAGTAATCGGTGCACTTGTTGCCACAATGACTGACAGAATAAGAGAATAAAATGGCAGCCAGTCCCCAGTCAGTGCCTGGTGTGTAATGGTACAGATGCTGCCTTTTTTCTTCAGTTTATTTGTTTAGATTGCAGTAATCATGAAGCGTGGCGCACCCCGCGCAGCAGTAATTTGGTCCAGCCCACCACTGTGTGCAGCCATTTTGGTAATTTAGTAGACTCGACTGCGCCAATTTCGTGACAAAACATTGCGGCAAAAGGTGCGCTGAAAGATCGCCAGCTATGACGTGGTCTATTCTTGGCGCAGGTGAAGCGCACTCTACGCAGTGGTAAATTGGCTAACGCCAAAACCTCACAGGCAGGTTTTTAAGAGTGTCAGGCACATTTCAATGCAACAAGTAACCACTATTTAATGTAAGTGACTGAACCAACACGGACATTTTTTTATTGTCCCATCACAGTCACACATAACGGAAATTGAACCTGACAGCAGCTGAGTAATTGGTGCAAGACACAAGTGACCTGGTCAACATGTCAGGACTCCAAACTGTTCCCACAACGTTGGGAACATGAAATTGTCCAAAATGTTTTGGTATCCTGAAGCATTCAAAGTTCCTTTCATTGGAACTAAGGGGACTAAGTGGTCCTCATGGTGACGCGCATAGTGGCCTCTGATGTGCAGTCCAGTAGGCCCTATGCATTTAAAGGTGGCGTACATTTGATTAGTTAAGATTACATTCGTCTGTGTTTACATTCTCTCCTCTCTCGTTGCCACTTGCGCCAGTGGGAGGGACGGAGGTGTGGGTGCGCCATAGCCCTGCACCGCGGTCGTGCCAGGTCTACAAAAATAGAGCCCCATGTTTTGAACAATTTGTTTCCCGTGTATTTATCCAACAATTTGCGATCCAGTCGTTTTAAAAGCGGGAGCGGGACACCAAATGATCTGCTGCGATAAAACATCTTTGGTCCGTGACGCGATGCTCATGGTGGCGTGTAGCTCTGCAGTTGCTGGTAGAAACCTGGATTGGGCTGACATGAAGGCCGTGCCCGCTTCACCTGCCGGTACGCCTCGTCAAACGGCAGCCCCTCCCTCAGCATCAAGTAACCAATCACAATGGAGCAGGATCGAGATACGCCGGCGTTGCAGTGGACCAGCACCACGCCGTCCTGGAGAGCGAGAGATTAGGACAGTAATGGCTGATGATATTATTATTGTTATTATTATTATTTTACCACTTTTAGCCAGAACCAGATCATCCATCACAGACATGATGGAAACTTGATTTGCGTTTGCATCTGCCTTGTGTTTCTCTTATTTGACAGGCTGAGTCTTTCCATATCAGCGCGTGCATGGTCCATCTCATGAAGAAGCGCTGTGTAGTGTCTTCCGGGAATGTCATCCCATCAAAATCACATTTTCAACCTTCCGTACGCATCACTGCTCTCAGCTACGCATTTGCAGGCTTTTCAGGTTCCTTGTTCATTCCCGTTGAAGCTGTGATGATTGGTCAGCTTGTTTATTGCGGGAGATAGGTTCCAAAATGACCCACAATAAGTGAAATCCGCAAAGTAGTCGGCTTTGTTTACAATGATGCTACATGTTTTAGCATATTCTTATCATCTTTTCACATACTTTTCTCTTTAAATACTCCAAAAATGTTCAAACCTTCCTTTGAACTTCTATAATCAATCTACGAGGATGGAGACAAGAAATGTTTAAGAGACTCACACGCTCTCTTTATCCCGGCACCATTCATCTGTAGCATTTTTGTGTCCTTGTTAAAGGGGACATATTATACTCATTTTGGACCCTTGCTGACTTATTATGCTTTTTCCACTTTTTTGACCTAGAAATGTAGTTAGAATGTTGTATTCTCGTGTTAAACCATGCAATATGTTTTCGATAATGAGGTTTGCGCATTTGGAAGTGAGCCTTGAAAGAAATTCGGGATGGCTCAAAACGCTCGGTTTCAAAAGGCGTGGTAAAACCGCTCCATTGTGATGTCACAGAGGGACGGATTTCCTTAATGGGTGTGGTTGCAAAACCTCCCCCAAGACCTGGTTCCTCCGCCTTTCCCCGAGCTCTGCTCTTCTGTTAACTTGCTAGCAATGCCTTTAACAGAACTTCCTGATTCCCCGCTAGCAAAAGAAATGCATTTTAATCTGTCTTTGTGAATTAGAATGACAGAAAGTTAATATGAGCTAGCTAACAACGGCAACAAAAACACCAACAATGTTCCATTTATATTAACCGAGCTGTATCCATATTGTTATTGTAGCAGCTAACACCAAAACGATATGTATCTGGCGGATTGACACGACGCCTCGCTAGCAGCTCGTGTCAGCATCACTCACAGATAGAAGACTGGATACCTAGCTATAGCATCGTTAACGTCTAATGTAGTCATTACAGGTTTTTTTTGCAGGACTAACGGTGTTATTACTCAGGTAGAGCCACTGATTGTGGTGGGAAACGGCTATTAGCAAACCCGCTCCCTGTATGCACACTCTATAATGCTACACAGACAAGTACTTTTGTTTTTGCTTATCTAATGATATCTTCTGCTTCCTCTCTAACAAAAGCCTGTAGTATCATCCGCAAATAATACCAACTTTAAGTCTTTCTTAACTTTGCAAATGTCATTGATGTACAAGTTGAACAGTTTTGGTCCCAAAATTGACCCCTGGGGTACCCCACATGTAATATTTAAAACAGCAGATGTGTGTTCTCCTAGCTTTACTTATTGCTTCCCGTCAGCAAAGTAGCTTTTGACCCAGTTCAGAACTAATCCTCTTATTCCGTACCTTTCTAATTTAGTTATTATGATGTCATGATTGATTGTATCAAAGGCTTTTGTTGGATTCCATGAATCCTGCGGCGGCATACTTTCTATGATCTATGGCGTTAGTGATTTCATCTGTCATTTTAATCAGTGGCCTGGAGGTTGAAAGTTAAGCTCTGTAGCTGCGCTGACTTTCTGCTAGTAATTCATTAGCATTCATAAATCTGTCCAACCTGTTATTGAATAGCTTCTCTGTAATTTTAGAGAATTGTGGTAGTAAATAAGACTGGCCAGTAGTTTGTTAATTGATGTTTTGTCACCATTTTTAAAAATTGAAACTACTTTAGCTGTTTTTATTTGGTGGGGGAATTTTCCAGTCTGAAATGATAAATTAGTTAGCGGTTATACGGTCTGATTGATTATGTTTTATTACCGTTTTGTGTAAACAGAAGAGTAAAAGTGACTATAGGGATGCTATTTCATGTCTGGAGGGCTCTAATCATGTTAAAAAGTGTTGGAGTTTTACAGCATGGCCGTGATGTGGAACATTCATTAATTCATTCATTTTTTACCGGTTATTGTCACGAGGGTCGTGGGGGGTGCTGGAGCCTATCCCAGCCAATCACAGGGCACATATAGACAAACAACCATTCACACTCACATTCATACCTATGGACAATTTGGTGTCGCTAATTAACCTAGCATGTTTTTGGAATGTAGAGAGCCGAGGGTGGGATTTGAGCTCGGGTCTCCTAGGTGTGAGCCCTGCACACTAACCACTCGACCACCGTGCAGCCCTGATGTGGAACATCACGTATAAAACAAGACACTTTGCATCGACTGGTAAAAGGAGGACATAAGACAGGTCGAGATAAAAGGTGGGAAAAAAAAATGGCGTGTACCTGTTCCCGTGCTTCATCGATAAAAGCGCTACACTCGCTCAGATAAGACGTGATGTTGGTGTCAGGGAGGTCCAGGATCCGGAGTGTTTTGTACACCAGCTGATCTGAGAAGGCGTTGGCCACTCCGAAGGCCACATTCAGCACATGAGACACCTGCGGGAGAAAACGATCACCCACATGTTGCACCTGGAGAAAATGACCTCTGATTTCGAAGGTGAGACACGATAGATGGAGCAGAAGAGGTAAAAAGGAGGGGAGGGGCTGTCGGTTATGAGACAGATGGTGTTGATTCATTTTACCGTCTAGTCTCGATTAAATTTATTTGGCCTCAGAGCCTTCCATTCTGTTCTCTGTGATGTTACGCCACAATGACGGCGTCAGACAGTAAAGGACCGTATCACACTCCTCCACTTCTAAGGTGTAAGGGGTACACCCTGGACTGGTGGCCAGCCAATCACAGGGCACATATAGACAAACAACCATTCACACTCACATTCATACCTATGGACAATTTGGAGTCGCTAATCAACCTAGCATGTTTTTGGAATGTGGGAGGAAACCGGAGTACCCGGAGAAAAACCCACACAGAGATGGCCGATGGTGGGATTGAACTCGGGTCTCCTAGCTGTGAGGTCTGCGCGCTAACCACTCGACCGCTGTGCAGCCCTTTATCTGGAACTCATTCATTCATTCATTTTCTACCGCTTATCCTCACGAGGGTCACTGGGATAGGCTCCAGCATGCCTGTGAAAGAGGCGGGGCACACCCTAGTCGCCAGCCAATCACAGGGCTCATATAGACAAACAACCATTCACACTCACATTCATACCTATGGACAATTTGGAGTCGCTAATTAACCTAGCATGTTTTTGGAATGTGGGAGGAAACCGGAGTACCCGGAGAAAAACCCACACAGAGATGGCCGAGGGTGGGATTGAACTCGGGTCTCCTAGCTGTGAGGTCTGCGCGCTAACCACTTTACCGCCGTGCAGCCCTTTATCTGGAACTAATTGTTTCAAATAAATATATATATATATACACATATAAATATACACATATATACGTATATACATACATATATATATATATATATATATATATATATATATATATAGAGTATATACACATTTATTGCATAGCCTATACACACACCATAGTGACTATATGTGGGTATCATAACACATTCTTACACACTAATATACAATATTATTTGATGCTAATGCTAAAACAACACACACTTCCCCCATAGCAAGTTACCTAGCATGCCTTGCGGGTTTTCCATTAGTATAAAATAGTACTGTTTCACATGCGTGCGAATGTGATTCGATTATGATTCGGTGTGAGCCCGGGGTAAAGACTAGACATTTTCATCTGTGTTTTTGCCCCACCATTCTCTGGTGATCCTGGAAGAAAACCCCCAGAAAAAGACGGACTCTACCACCCTTGAACAGTATTCCTTTCTTGGTAGAGGGGAGTTTATTTTCTTCCCTTTCAAACCCTAACAAAAGGTGAATTGTATCGCTAGTGAAGCGAAGACACCCTCCACTCGCCCCAACTGTCTTTCTGTGCTTCTATACATCGGCCATTATTCTGCTGCCATCTTCCATTTACCGTCTGATCTATGACAGCATCGTATCATAAAAACACACATCCCTCTATTTTTACTCCCCCCCCCCAGCAATAAAAAACCAGGAGTGGGGAATGATTGGTGCGTACTCAGAGAGCACTCTGTGTGTCGTGTTGGGCAAATTGAGAAGTGAACAACACATCTGTGGCTCCCCAACAAGGCGGCGTTTGAGCAGTAAAGGAGCGAGGAGGACAGGGGAGGTCGACAAATAACGCTGCTCTCTTCATGGCGCCACATCTGTCCCGCATAAAGCCACAATGGACGTTTTGAAAAAAAGGTACTGGGGTGAAGTGGTGAAGTGTTACTGTATATGTACTTTATACTGTATGAACTGTATACAGTAAAGTCTCGTTATATTGATATCGGTTATAACGAATTACTACTTATTACGATACTATTTTCATTTCCCTGCAAATTTCTAGTCTTTTATGATATAATTAGTTCTGTTAGTACGATACCCTGTTATTATGATAATCCGGTTACTACGATGCCCTTTTCATCTCCCGCCAGCCAATTTGGTCTGCTTATATCGATACAAAAGCAGCTTAAATCAATCTTTGCTTAAGGATTTCAATACCAAAAAAGAACACGGCGAACGGCTGCTTCCAGTCAACTTTATTTTTCACACTTCCACCACCAGAGCGCAGCACACACACCGATTCCCGCACTTCCTGGTTCACAGGTCATGCTCAACCCGCCCCACATAGCTGGCCAAACACATGCCTGCAACAGAAGAACCAACTGCGTACAAACAACAAGCGTACAAATACATGTATTTAATTGTGTTGTATTCAGATATCTTTTTATCGCTTGCAATAATCACTGTTTTTCATATGTACATGCTGGCGTTCGTGGTTTCTCTCGTGTGTATAGATTCTATACACACGAGAGAAACCACGAACGCAGTTGGTTCTTCTGTTGCAGGCGTGTGTTTGGCCAGCTATGTGGGGCGGGTTGAGCATGACCTGTGAACCAGGAAAGTGCGGGAATCGGTGTGTGTGCTGTGCTCTGGTGGTGAAAAATAAAGTTGACTGGAAGCAGCCGTTCGCCGTGTTCTTTTTTGGTATTGAAATCCTTAAGCAAAGATTGATTTAAGCTGCTCGACATTGTTCTATACTACAGAACAATGTCGAGTGCATTATTGCCCACTTTTAATGCAGTTCGGCGCAGGATCGGATATATCGACAGTCCGGTTATATCGATATTTTTTCCGACTCCCGACAATATCGATATAACGAGACTTTACTGTACTAAGTTCTATGTGAAGTATTTCCATAATGCCTCATATTAACTCTCTAACAGGATCTCAGTGTATAGACTGGTTATATATCTCATCTGGTTTCATATTATCTACATACTGTATTGTATATAACTCTGGGAAAAACTGTTGATTTTTGTTAATACTTGGGCTGTTTATATTGTTTATTTTTCTATATTGTGTATTTTGTACTGCTTAACTGACTCTGTACTCTTGCTGCTGCGCAATACAAATTTCCCCACTGAGGGACGAATAAAGGCATATCTTAATCTTAATCTTAATCTTACTGGTATGCCTGGTAAGTACTATTACTAGGAAGAATAATCAACAACCAACACAAACACAAATTGTAGCAACTTTCAACAGTGCCGCAAGGCATGCTGGGAAGCTGCTGCTACCATCGCTATCCATCCCCCATGCAAGCACCGACCTTGTGTCTCTGCAACACGTCCATGTCCTGGGCCGCATCCTGAGACGCTGGAAGAAGAAGGAAAAATTCTTATTAATGATTCTATTAATTCTATTCTATTCTATTCTAAAATTCTATTAAAATTCTATTAAATTCTATTAATTTTTATAAATTCTTATTAATTAATCTAATTCTAATTTAATGTGACTGAAAGGCGTTGGTTCTACACCCTGATCAGCACAACCATAAGGTCTGCAGCTGCGCTTTGAAATGTTTATTGTCCCACAGATTGAACAAAACAAAGAAGGAATTCAAAGACCTGATCTCCTTCAACGCCACAAAACTGCCCGTTTAGACTTTTCCAAGGAGCATCAAACACGGGACATTTTTGAAAACGTGGAAAAAAAGTGGTGAATATGAGGGGAAAAAAATGGAAACTTCTAGATGGCTTCCAACGTTACAAAGCATTATTAGAGCCCTGTAGACATGACAAAACACGACTATAGTCACATTTATACTCTTTTTATTTACAACATATTGCGCAACTGCAGGGTCTTGTGACACATGCTAACTCACAAACTAGAGAGCTAGCAACCTAAACGGTGGCCTTCAAGTTATTTCCTTTAAACTTAAATAGCCAAAAACTTATCCTCCCTATCAGTGTGGAAGTGGTAACTATTAACAGTTATTTAACTTTTTTTCTGGGTACATGATACCATACAGCATCCGTATCAAACTTGCGCGGGCCGCACTAACGTTAAACTTTCATATCAAGGCGGGGGCCTCAAACTGGTGTCCTGCGGGCCACATTTGGCCCGCATGTCAAAACATTTGCCCACCACAGAGTTAGATATATGTTTTGGAGTAACACAAATAAATAAAAAAGTAATTGTCTTAAAAAAAATTCCAAGGCAGCAGCTGGACCATTACACCAGAAGGGCGACTGTGACCTTTCCACTCCCTACGGTGATGACTGTGGCAAGGAAAACGCCCTGAGTAAAGACTTTTTCTTTCCTATTTCGTGTCTAAACTTTATAAACTAAACTAAACTAGTGTCCTGCGGGCCACATTTGGCCCGCGGGCCGCGTGTTTGAGACCCCTGGTCTAAAGACGTCACTTTTTTTTTTTTTAACCCAATGTGGCCCACAAGTCAAGACATTTGCCCACAACTGAGTTAGATATATGTTATGGAGTAACAAAAATAAATGAAAAAGGAATTGTCTTAAAAAAATTCCAAGCTAGTGTCCTGCGGGCCACATTTGGCCCGCCGGCTGCGTGTTTGAGACCCCTGCTGTATGTTATTAACAATAGAATGTATTCAACCATAAAACACTGGTGGTTGATTCCATGATTCATTGATCCATGCTGATTATCCTCACTAGGTTGGTGGGGCTTTGCTGGAGCCTATCCTAGAGACACCCTGGACCGGCTGATGATTGCTTCGTTTAAGACACGATGGATGGAAAAGCGATGGCGTGAAGCCGAGAAATTGGAAGCACGAAACAGCGAGGGATTACTTTGTCACCTTCAAGTACTTTCATTCATTTAGCGACCATGGCTACTACCGTTATTACTAGCATTTACGTGGGCAGGGGCGCCATTACTATGCGGTTTGGCCACACATCCCGATGTGCTTGAAGCTCATCAAAACCAGCGAAGTTCCCCCGATGGGGACAATCACAGAATGGGTTTCTTGAAATCAGCTGTGACTATTTCATCAAATAGACAAGGAAGGTTTGTTAGCTTGAAATGGCTTTGGACATAAAAAACGCTTGACAGACACAATCCCAGCAGGGGTCGTAAGCGAGCGGTGGACACGGTGCAGACGGGCTGTGATTGGCTGATATGGAGGAGAAGAATCAGCACGTCAATGCTATTAGCGCTAATGTGCCGTGCAGGAAATATTGACTTTATGGAGCTGAACAGATGCAATATTACTATTGATCCCTGCTGAGATGTGGTCTGCTCCAATACACTGGGGTTAAATGTCACAATGGAGATTTCTGGACACTAGAAATATAATGAAATATGATATGATATATCGTCATAAGAAATCAAATCTAACAATAAGTGCCATTTCCAAATGAATGGCAGATCATTATCAATGCCCGGATACGTCATTGTTGACGTCTTACCCAGCAATAAAAATGGTCGCACCACTCCAACTTGAAGGTCCAGACTTGTATCTTCCACAAATCCATATCCGCTTGCTCCTTCCAGCTCCTCCACCTGCTCTCCATCCGCGCTTCTCTCCAGCAGCTTCCTGCCGCCGATGGTGGTAACATGCGTGTACTGTTTCCGTAGCCGGCTTCGAGAGAAAGACTGGATCTCTTGGGAAAGTGAATGCATCGCATCCAGGTCAAGCAGCCACTGAAAGAGAGGTGAACCCATGATGGATCTGCGCGATCGATCGATAGCGCTGCGCCCGAGATGGATCCATCGTTAGCGCACAAATCGATCGATTTCTGCGCTCACAATGGATATAACTGCCTTGCGCTGGAAACCGATGCTTTGACACTGCACTGATGATATAATGACAATAGTTGATCTGCTAATTGCATACAATGACAGGGTTAGGGTTAGGGTTAGGGTTTAGGGGTTAGGGGTTAGGGTTCACACTCCCCCCGCCGAGAACAGTAACAAAGTGAACTGCTTTGACAATTCATCAAAGATTTGAAATTTGCATGCATCGACTTCCTGTTGATTCTTCTAAGTAACAACGCTCAGCGCTGCCATCTGTTGGCATCTAAACAAACTACACACATCCATCCAGAAATCGATCGATTTGTGCGCTAAGGATGGATCCATCTCCGGCGCAGTGCTATCGATCGATCGTGCAGATCCATCGGTAGTACACGTATTCATATTTGTTCACTTATGATACATATGATTACATTTCTGATGAATTCAGTCTTGGTCATGCAGCCATATTGTGCATGGCCGATATATGAGAGAAGTGTAAAAGGTTAGTCTTTTGTTTTCTTTCTAACAAGTGGTAAACAAGCTGTGGTCGGATTTGTGGTGAATGGCACACCAACTATTCTCATGGTGAGATATGTTTACTGTATTCATCATACAGTATGGATGGTGAGGAAGTGAGATGTAAACAACATGGCGGTATGTGGGCAGCACATTATTCTACTAAGGCATTCATGCAGAAGAATAAGTACAATGTTGTGGAATGGACATCTCAGTCCACAGACTTAAATATTACTAAAAACCTGTGGTGTGATTTACACCCAAACTTTATGAACAATTAATTTATCTCATCTTCTCCCTACGTCACAGCCAGAAATGGTGAAGAATAATGGAATAACAATTTCTTAGTGGCTTCTTCTACTAGTCCTTAGGTTTGAAGGTGTAAAACAAAGGAAAGGGCTAAGGGTTACAATGGTAGAATTGAGATTAAAAATTGCGCAAATGTTGTGTTCAGGGACCGCCGAATTAAGTACCTGAACGTCCGAAGACACATCATTGGTGAAAGCATCAATGTACTTTCACGTCTAAAACCGGCTGCTTCATAACAGTCAGCGCATCTATTTAACCAACAAATGACATAATAGAAATAATACTTCATAGATTTACTGATTTTGAACATGAAATGATTGTTACACTCACCTGTATAAGATGTATAAGATGACTAACTCGACGTATTTACAGTGCCGTCAAGCTACACTTGTTTGGGAAACCGGAAGTGACGCCACAACTTGATACGTTCATGGCCTTAAAATAATTGGAAATATCCGAAACCTCACTGAAGAAGCGTCATGTCCCGCAACTCAACTGATATTTCTCCTCATATTGAATTGTTATCGCAGAGTTGAATACTAATGTAAAAACTAATAATATACTCCAATAATTATTTCGCCTTTGAAGGGTCCAATGTATTAGATTCTGATTCCAAATAATTGAACATCAGTTGCTTTATAAGTATATCACTGTCGTGAATTATGTGTTCTGTACTATTTAATAATAGCTAGCTACATTTACAATGACGTCCATGGGAAAGCTGAGCCACATACTAATAATCCTACTATATATGAGGGGCGTTGAACGCACCATAGTGAAAATTGGGATTCCTCTCATCCCAGTGAAAAAAAAACACGGCAAGAGGCTGAAGAGACGGTGGGTGGAGTACAGGAAGCCGATCATGGACCAAATCTAATTCCTAAAAAAAACAATATCTTAGCGAAGACGACCCTGTGGACATTTGCAATTTTCTGTCTTTTTTTTTTCGTGGTGCCTGATTTGGGGGGATCGAATCGAGGAGTTCCAAGATGTCTCGGGGAGTGATCCAGCCTAGCCAGCAGAAACTGGCAGAAAAGCTCACCATCCTCAACGACAGAGGCATCGGGATGTTGACCCGTGTGTACAACATCAAAAAGGTTAGCATCTACACCTTCGGCTTGATTTGTATAAATTCCTAAGCGCACATATTTCATATATTTCATGCAATATGAACATTTGTCACACTAGGAATTGTTTTAAATGTTAGCTCTGGGCTCTTCTTGTTTTATTATATTACCCCCGACATATATTATATAGCATAACTCAACGAAAACGCGAGTGAAGTTGACCTAATTGTGTCACATTAGCATCCGCAGAGGCTACCGGTGGAAACGGTTAGCATCAGTGGCTAACATTAGCTTGCAGTCATGTTGGTCTTACGCTGTAAAAGGAATTCAAGGTGGACGAGAAGATGGTTTAATGCGGGTTTGTACAAAAGATATGCATTGAATCTGGCTTATAGACAAACAAGAAGTCCGACGAAGGCTTGTTGACCCCGGGCCGCTAGCGACAAAGCTCGGGCCTGCGGTTGGTTAATGGCGGAGGGTGTCGGCGAGGCTAAAGTAGGCTAACCGTCGGGAAGCTAACCAGCCGGGGCTCCGCCTTACTCCAGGGAGCCCCAGCATACACAGACACTACTGAATTGGTTTTAATAACGTTGACATACTTTAACCAGAGCAGTTGAAAAACATCAACACGTTTTCATTGTTTTTTTTTTTTAATTTACGCTAATACCCATAATTGTCAATATCTTCGCAAATTATCACCAAGGGGCTGGAATCACGTACAATGTAAATCACATTGCAATATGTGAAAATAATAACTGCACTATGCAAAATGTAAGAAACATCTGCAGTGCATCTGTACATCACAATCTATTAAAACAGTCCTTTGAACGACATTTTCAGTTGGTAGGGATTTATACAATGGTACCTAATGTTGTGCTCATTGGTGATGGATGTAGTTGCCTTATTAGCTTACTGCAAATAAGGAAGAAATAAGTTTAGGAAAAGGGAAGCCATGTTGAAACATTCATGCCAGGCAGCGATTGAAGCTATCATTATCAGTGGATAAACCTATAGCAATATGAGCCATGTTGATGCATATGTCATATTATCAGACATCCCTGGTGTTTACTGATGTCTACATCCATAAATTGGAATTCAACCTGTGTCTCTGCAACAAGACATTGGCAAGGTCTTGTTGACAACATAAATGTAATCGACTACTTCAAAGATGATATGGAATGTAATGTGTGCATTATGCATGCATGCATTCACTCCAGCGTCGTTCAAATGTGCACTTGCTGACTGAGAAGATGTGCAGCGTGGAGTGTACCAGGTAGTCATGTTGGGAGTTTGGTAGTCATGTGTTGCTGTTAAAGGATTGTGTTGCACAATGCCACAACATTTGGGCTTTGTTCCCTTGGCTGTGATGGTGTCAGCTAAATGTACTCCCTTGTTGTGGAATATGAAGCCTGGCCATTCATTTGATTGATATGATAGACTGAGCCTGTTTGTGCACCAGCAGCGTCAACAAATGAATGAGGGGCCTGGAAAAGAGTCAGTTTTTTTCGAATGAATGTTAAATGTTGAACCGTTTCAACCTATTGTATTGTTTTTCTATGGTTTCTAGTTGGTAGACAGTATCTCATTAAGTGATGGACTTGGTAAAGAACAGCTAAATACAGATTTGTTATTCAATATTCGGAACCTCACAAGAAAGGCAACTGTCTGCTTGATAAGAATACAGTGCTACTTTGGTTTTTGTTTTTAAAATCTCAAAGCATCCAAAATAGAATCGTATGAAAACCAAACTATTTTTTCCCAGACACCCAAAAACATTCCTAAAAATGCACAGAAAGCATAGAAATTGATAAATGTGTAGGTTAGCTAAGAACTTTGATGATGATGTCATAGAGGGAGAACTAGCAGACAACGACTTGTGCGTGGGAGTGGAGACAAGACTCGTCAAACCACGTTAACCAGCTCAGTGTTGTTAACACAACAAGTCCCAAACACGCGGGATTCTTTTTTGGGGGGGGCTTTATCCCATAGAAAGACACACAGCACCACTGTGTCAGGTTGCAGTGGTTTGACCGTACCATAACCGAGGCACTGTATGAAAACCAAGACATAATTTTTGTGGAAAGCCAAAACCTACTAAAACTGAGGTACTGTTCTACACCGGAACCTAATTTTTCCATCATGAATTACTTCCAAAAGGGTAGATGAAAAGCAGATACAACTTTTTCACTTCCAATCCGATACCGATGTCGCAGCCTTGGAGCTAGTCAGCTTCATGTTTTACAACGATTCCATATCTTTGAAGGCTGTGAAACCCTCGCCGTGCTCTTGTTTAAACCCTCTCAAAGTTCAAACCCTTGTAGGTTATGTAAGTTCATTATTATAAAATGAAACCAACAATCGAAACCTGTTGGAGAAACCAAAATAGAAAGAAATATGATAGCTTTTAGGAATGGAATGATCAACCTAGGAGGTTGGAGGAGACAAATGACTTCTCACATGTCTTTCACGGCTCCTCTGGCGGTGCCGCTTCACTCCAGCGTTTTTGTATCCTTGTTGAAACGTATTGCCGCTGTCATCCTTGTTCTTGCAGAAGTTTTCCTAGGGTGCTTTGGCGGAGTGATGCAGTTCAACATGGTAGGGAAAGCGGGCTTACCCATGGAGTTGCTAATAGCCCTTTCCACCACAATCGCTGGGTCTGCCCGAGTGTTTTTAAACACGGGTTGTCCTGCTAAAAATAAAGTAATGACCACATTCCCACTGCTGATGTTGTCTGCATCCAAGATTGTCTGCAATTAGTAATCATGGCGCCCTCACGCTTCGGAGCTCCACGGCTCCAGCGGTGCCACTGACAAAGTGTATCCGACAATGAGTGCTCCTTATCGGGCAGGCGAGGTGTACGCAGCGTCCTCACGTCCCGGTTCTCCTGTGCTCTAGCGGAGTGGGCGTACCCTGAGGTGGGTCGTGGGTGAAATAAATAATCCAGCGAGACTAGGTGCAGATTGTGGAAGATCTTGAAAGCTTTCTGTGTGGGTTATGGTGAGTAGATGCTGTATAGGAGTCCACAACTCGATAAAATGGCCCAACATGAGCATCATAGGTCCCCTTTAAAGTTACGGGGAAAGCCTCTGCCAGTTACTAGGCAACCGCCGCATACCAGTCCCTCCCAAAAATGTGGACGAAATACAGAATAACAGTAAAGAGTGTCTGGGCCTTACGTTGTTGTCCTTCCACTTCTCTGGACAAGAGAAAGAGTGTTATTATTCCAGCACCACCATGGATGTGTGTGCGTAGGAAGGGACGCTACTGTTGCGTGTTAGCATCAAGCCAGCGTGCGTTACACATGTGTTCATAAAGACTGCATGCCGGTTAGTGTGTCATGCATGCAAGCGTGTGTGATGCAGCAAGTTTGTCTGGGTGGTTTTGATTTCTTCTCTTCTTCTCTCCGTTCCAATGCTTCCCCCTCTCCTATGCAGCAAGGACAAGTTTGGAAGGTTTGCAAAGTTTATCACCTTCCACTGATGAGACCCGTCCCTCCCCGCCTTCACCCTTCCTCCTCGCTCCGCCCACCCGTCCCCCCACCCCCTGGCTACCTGTACTGATCTGTTGGTCCTCTGTGCCTCCTCATGTTTGACTGATGATGACCTGGAAATTGACGTCCATCACAGTGTCAGCACACTGCTGTGCTTCACTTTCAAAAGCAGAAGTAGTCCTGGTGGCTTTATTGGGACATGTTGCAAGTCCATCGTAATGACTTTATCACTTCGTCTCAGTCATGTTTCACCCATGACCTCTCGCACTCAAAGGAATGAACTCTTATTCCGCAACGACGCATCAAGGAAACAAAGAAAACACTTTTCATTCAAATGATTGGCTTTCAAAATATCAGAATAAGATGTCCGTTTGTTTTTCAAAGAAAGCTGAACGCAAATCTCGTTATATTAGTCAGTCAGAAACAACAATGGTAAGTCTATTTCTACCAAATAGTATTCCGTACTCTTAAATTTAATATTTTGGTAGTAAAGAGCATAGATAACCTGTCTACCACCTTCTAAATACACTGGAACATGATTAGAGACCACTAGACATGAAATAACACCCCTATAGTCACCGTTACACTCCTATTACCCAATATAGTAGACATCATGAGACAACATAAGGCATAGATAACCAGTTTACCACCTTCTAAATACACTTGAACATGATTAGAGACCACTAGACATGAAATAACACCCCTATAGTCACTGTTACACTCCTATTACCCAACATAGTAGACATCATGAGAGAAAATAAGGCATAGATAACCTGTTTACCACCTTCTAAATACACTTGAACATCATTAGAGACCACTAGACATGAAATAACACCCCTATAGTCACCTTTACTCTCCTATTACCCAATATAGTAGACATCATGAGACAAAATAAGGCATAGATAACCTGTTCACTACCCTCTAAATACACTTGAACATGATTAGAGCCCACTAGACATGAAATAACACCCCTATAAGGCATAGATAACCTGTTTACCACCTTCTAAATACACTTGAACATGATTAGAGACCACCAGACATGAAATAACACCCCTATAGTCACCGTTACACTCCTATTACCCAATACAGTAGACAGCATGAGACAAAAATAAGGCATAGATAACCTGTTTACCACCTTCTAAATACACTTGAACATGATTAGAGCACAGTAGACATGAAATAACACCCCTATAGTCACTGTTGCACTCCTATTACCCAATATAGTAAACATCATGAGACAAAATAAGGCATAGCTAACTTGTTTACCACCTTCTAAATACACTTGAACATGATTAGAGCCCACTAGACATGAAATAACACCCCTATAGTCAACTTTACACTCCTATTACCCAATATAGTAGACACTTGGAAATGATTAGAGCCCTCTAGACTAAGGCTGCCATTAGTTGGTTACGTCATTTAGTCGAGACAATTATGTAAAAGTGGTAATATTCCCACAAAAAGTCTTAATTTTACAAAAACAATATTGTCATATTATGAGGCAAAGCATAAAATTGAAACATTGAAGTCAGTAGGATAGTTATTTTTGCCAGTCCTAATATGATGGGTAAAAATAAAGTATGTTATCCTATAGTGAGAATAAAGTCATGAAATGACAATTGTTGAGGTTGCAGTATGTTTTGTTGATTTGAATACTTGAATAGTACACCTGTACACACAGCGTCAGATGGAGTTGTAATCTTCTTGGCATCGCCACATGGAATGCTTTACAACATCAACGTGGCCCCCACATTCACCACGCTGGGACCGTGAATATCTTATTTTGCTCTGAAATTGAAATTATTCGCATCGGAGAGACTGAACTCAGAGGCTATTTATCAATATTTATTGATGAATTGAACTCTAAACATCCCGTTATATCCCAATCCCAAATCAATAAGTTGGATTCAGTGATCAATCAAATCCTTCATGGGAAAGTCAGTGTTTTTCCCTGTCTTGTGATGTGAGCTCCAAAGCTTTAAAGGCCCTCCATTAGGAATGAAAGGAAGGAATCCTATAGCGCACACAAGCTGAAGATCTGTTCTGGTATCCAGGCAACAGCTCCCTCACTCGTCACGCTCATCAGCTTCTTCCCATGCCATCCCTTCATTGGCTGTGCTCATCCTCCCATCCATCCATCCATCCTCACATCCATCCATCCTCCCATCCATCCATCCATTTATGGGATCTTGATGCATCGAGCACAACCTCATGTCAGTAGTATCTTATTATGATGAAAACCAACTCCCCCATGCTGTACAGGAGATGTACGTGTTTACATTGAATGTGGAACATCATTGGCCACAGTGCATGTGGGCGGATCTTGGGACCTCTGTATGTATAGCGCCGGGGTCGGGAACCCTTTTGGCGAAGAGAGCATCGATAGCCACATCTTTTATATATCAGATATCATATCAGATTTTTTTTTTACATTGAATACAAATAAATGTGTGCATTTTTACGCAATATTTGAGAATATTAAATTGAGTGTCTGCATTCATTCCTTGTAATTTATGTTGTTATACTGAAGCTAATCAATAAATGAAATGTGTCTTCCCGTCAATGTGCCCTTGTGGTGGTGCATGGTTTTGCACAGCTTTGTGGTAGGCTTGGGCGATATGGACCTTAGCATATATGGTGTGCGTAGTCTTGTATAAAAAGCTACGTTTAAGCTAAGTTTAAGCCATAACTTGAAATAGACGTGTGTCAAAAGCACATGTATTTCTTGGTAAAAAAAAAAAGGCTAACTTTTCTAATGGGATGTCAGCCCGTGCACACATTTAAGGAATATGTAGTCACCCATGCCATTCCAACTGCATATCAAAGATATTTTTGTTACACTCTTGTTTTGTTTACGCATACATGGGGCAAACGGCACTCTTATTTTGAAGGACGGTCCGGGAAGTGTGTGGAGAATGTGTATTTTTACGGCGAAGCTACATTCAAAAATAAGAATCTGTACTTCTTGATTAGACATTGTAAAACATTCTTTACATTACAGCCTTAAAACACAACATGATGAAAATATACTCAGCCCGAGTCACACACGCAACCACTTAGCATGCTAAACTAAGCTAACCCTGCTAGCTTCCTTTCACGCTCTGTAAGAGGAGATTCAGACAATTTTCACCGGTGTTTATCACCATGTCAACAAGTTTAGGTCAAGTAAATAGTCGCCCACACCAACGTACCTTCTCCTCTCCACAGCATTTCATTCATCTTATATATCCGCTGCGGCATGCTGTCATCAACTCTGATTGTTTACTTTCTCATTTATATTGATATAAATCATTTTATGAACATTAGAAGAATGCAAATAGTCCGTCTGTGAATGGCTTTCCCTTCCTCGCTGTTGCTAAATTAGCAGCAAGCTAGCCCAAGTCCAGTCAGCTTGGAGACTCCAAGCACATAGTTATGCTAGCTAGCTTGCATTTTGGAAGGCAGGTCTTGGCATGCCTTCTTGTCATTGGCCCCCGCTGCATATGTACATGCAAATGTAGCATGGCGCTGCATTATATTTGGCCTTTTTCATGGAGGGAATTTTATGGCTGCATTTTAGCCATTAGCCGTCAAAGCTGCTCTCTTCCGCAAGGCCAATTCCTCTGTCCGTTTCTGCTCAAATAAACGCCACTCCTCATCTTTCTTGCTTCTCTTCTTTGCCCTAGCTAGGTGCAAAGTTCACAGCGGAGGCTACCACATTAGCCAATTGTAATCATGCATTGGCCTTCTGACCAGAACCTATGGCAAGGACAGCTATTGGCTGTAGAAAATGGAAAAAAGATGGCTTACAATACATGATAATGTTTGTATTTTGAGTATTTTGTTAACACAGTGATTTTTACTAAAAAATGTAAGCAAAACAAAATTAATTAATTCATTCATTCATTTTCTACCGCTTTTTCCTCACGAGGGTTGCGGGGGTTGCTGGAGCCTATCCCAGCTGTCTTCGGGCGAGAGGCGGGGTACACCCTGGACTGGTCGCCAGCCAATCACAGGGCACATATAGACAAACAACCATTCACACTCACATTCATACCTATGGACAATTTGGAGTCGCTAATTAACCTAGCATGTTTTTGGAATGTGGGAGGAAACCGAATTTACAAAACTAATTTAAAAATTAAATTAAATTAAAAAAGAGCTATAGGGTTCCAGACCCCTTGTGTAGCGTCTTAAAAGTCACTTCAGTACCTGCAATGTTTAAAGCAACCATCTAATGGCAGACTTGGTCTGGATGCGGACCCAGTAATGGGACCAATTCAAGTCAATTGGAAAATACAATAACACAGAATCATGCTCACGCAGCGGCAGTTGGCCGGCGTGATTACTTCAGCTATTGCAGTTAACGTGACAGCAAACACAATGACATCACTCGTTAAGAGCCAATGAAATTAAACATCCATCCATCCATTTCCTGTAGCGCTAATCTTGGAATAGAATTGTGACTCGTTCAAAAGCAAGGCATTGATGGAGAAAAGCCAAAGCATGGAGGGAAATATGTTCATTCTTCCAGAATCCAGTGCCAAAGCGCTGCCCAGTATGAAAGATCTACTAGCGTCATAGCACGGTGAAGATGAGTCCTCGCTAAGGATTGTATGGATATTGAAGCAAAATAACTACATCTTTGCTAACGTGGATTCTTCTGTGTCAGAGATCTTATTCAAAGATAAATGTAAGCGAAATGTTCTCTTGAGTATGATTCATGGTTTTTCTTTAGTTTTATTTAAGAAAATAAACCTCATGATTTTACTTTTATTTTGATGGGAAATTTGCTCCTGTTTTCATTCAAATGCAATTTAGTATACAAATTCTGCGCTAATATTCAATGGGGGCCATAACACTGTTTTAGAAGTAGCGTGCGGTGATATGGATCTTAGTATACATCATGTGCTGTATGAGATATGAGAGTCCAGTGTTATGATAACACAGGCGTATCGAGGCCTGTCAACAAATCACATATGGCTGGTGGATTATTGTGCTACAAAGTATCATCGATATTCAAAATTATGGCTACATTTTTGTAAGGTAAGAGTTGTCATTGACATTTGCACCACTAGCATAGCGTGTACCTGTTTGAGACGTCCACACAGAGGTCGTCTGTCGCCAGAGGACGCACCATTTTGCACACATGTTTGCTACTAACTGCAGCCTGGGTAGTAGCTACCGTAGCTTGTAGCGACTGTTGTTTCCACTTCAAGAAGCTATGCAGATGCAGAGTGAACACTCTTGTCATCCAGCCTGTGTGTCACAGAGTGAAGAGCAGACCCACAAACACATGTATGCAATTTATTCAGGACTTTATAATTATCCATCTGATTTTTAGGGGAGGGATCGGTCGATACGTCGATTTATCCGTTATCGTGACGGGCCTAGATGTATCCATCTTGCAGTGTTATGAAATTACACAGCATGTCTCCACTCGGCGTGCTCATTTGTTATTAAATGTCATGGTTGACACTTGCGAAATAGCTAATATTCTTGGGTGTACTATGTACTACGAACATACTACAAACCCTAAGTATTCTAATAATAAGAAGATAGCAACATTATTTCAAAAAGTAACCTAGCATGAAGGTAATAGTTTGCTTGGACAGGCAGTTGAGCTGCCGTCGAGCTGCCGTCATTTGCCGTCATTGTCATCAACACAAGATGCATACTTTTATCTATGCATGCCCTCTCACACACACATGCTCGCACACGCAGAGGAACACAGTCCAAACCCGCAGATGTGTTGTAAAATTCTTTCTTTTATGAAGGGCACTGAGCACAGTGGATCAGTCATTAGTGGATTGTATCCTATATTGAATGTATACATAATGGTTGGGTTGGGTTATATGGACCTTAGCATCTATTATGATATTTTGGGGATGTATAACGATATGAAAATACACGCTTCGCATGTTTTTTATGTGATCATGGGGCACTGTAAAACCCTCCTTACATTAAAGCCCTAAAACGCAACCTAGTGAAAAAATACTCATCCAGCCCGAGTCACACACACATACAACCACACAAGCTAACCCGGCTAGCTTCCATTCACGATCTGGAAGAGGAAATTCACAATGTCATCAACTCACCCAACCCTAATGTATATACAGTATATTGTGTTTGAGTTGTTAAGCTATCGTCTCATATTAAAAGGGACCCGTTATGCTCATTTTCCAACCCTTTGTATTGAGCTGTGGACCCCTATAGAGCAGCAACACACAATAACCCGCATAGAAAACCTGTTTAGACTTTGTTCCCCTTTTAACAGTAATAATATTTTAGTGCAGCATTTCTGCAAACAATTGTGTACTGGTCATAATGCAGGTGTGTACTGGTCATAATGCAGGAGTGTACTCGTCATAATGCAGACGTGTACAGGTCATGATGCGGGAGTGTAGAGGTCATGATGCGGGAGTGTAGAGGTCATGATGCGGGAGTGTAGAGGTCATGATGCGGGAGTGTAGAGGTCATGATGCGGGAGTGTAGAGGTCATGATGCGGGCGTGTGCAGGTCATGATGCGGGCGTGTGCAAGTCATGTTGCAGGAGGGTAGAGGTCATGATGCGGGAGTGTAGAGGTCATGATGCGGGAAAGTACCAGTCATGATGCGGGCGTGTCCAGGTCATGATGCGGGCGTGTGCAGGTCATGATGCGGATGTGTGCAAGTCATGTTGCAGGAGTTTAGAGGTCATGATGCGGGAGTGTAGAGGTCATGATGTGGGAAAGTACCAGTCATGATGCGGGCGTGTCCAGGTCATGATGCGGGCGTGTGCAGGTCATGATGTGGGATTTTAGAGGTCATGATGCGGGAGTGTAGAGGTCATGATGCGGGCGTGTATTGGTCATGATGCGGACGTGTGCAGGTCATGATACACACGTGTACTGGTCATGATGCGAGAGTGTCCAGGTCATGATGCGAGAGTGTCCAGGTCATGATGCGAGAGTGTCCAGGTCATGATGCGGGAGTGTCCAGGTCATGATGCGGGAGTGTCCAGGTCATGATGCGGGAGTGTCCAGGTCATGATGCGGGAGTGTCCAGGTCATGATGCGGGAGTGTCCAGGTCATGATGCGGGAGTGTCCAGGTCATGATGCGGGAGTGTAGAGGTCATGATGCGGGAGTGTAGAGGTCATGATGCAGGAGAGTACCGGTCATGATGCAGGAGTATGGAGGTCATGATGCTGGAGTGTGCAGGTCATGATGCGGGCGTGTGCAGGTCATGATGCAGGAGTGTAGAGGTCATGATGCAGGAGTGTAGAGGTCATGATGCAGGAGTGTAGAGGTCATGATGCAGGAGTATGGAGGTCATGATGCTGGAGTGTGCAGGTCATGATGCGGGCGTGTGCAGGTCATGATGCGGGAGTGTAGAGGTCATGATGCGGGAGTGTAGAGGTCATGATGCGGGAGTGTAGAGGTCATGATGCGAGAGTGTCCAGGTCATGATGCGGGAGTGTAGAGGTCATGATGCAGGAGAGTACCTGAAATCAACAGGCCGACACTCTTTTAGGATTCTTCCCATGAAAATGTGCTTTATTGATGTATGCTTGTAGAAGATCCAGAATCCCAGCTGGACCATGCCTCCATGTAACGTAGACTTTTATTGACAAACACTGACAGACCAATGAAGGTCTGGTCTGGCCTACTCACAGCCTGCTTTCTCCAAACATGAAAACCACACACTTTTCCATTTCTGCCAGTAGACTCCATTCAGCGAAATGGAAATCTACCCTGTCCTTATCATGAGCATCCTAACGTTAGCGTGCAGGACGCTGCATCATGTTTGTGGTGATCACACGGGGGGGGGGCACAGACTCAACTGTGCTTTCCACACGCCCCACCTTGAGGAAACACGCTGCGGATTCAAAATAATGTGTCACGTCTCTTCTCCTCCTTCCAGGCATGCGGCGACCCCAAGGCCAAGCCCTCCTATCTGGTGGACAAAAACCTGGAGTCCGCAGTCAAGTTCATCGTTAGGAAGTTCCCTGCTGTGGAGACGCGCAATAACAACGTGAGTGCGCCTGCTTGTTTGAAATCATTTTTTTTTAATTTTTTTTTTGGTGTAGGATGAATTTACAGGTACATAAATTTACATTTTTATACAGCCTCCTTGTAACGCAATCAAAATGCTGAGCTAGCGCTGATAGCATTGTTTGGATGCTAGTTGTAGCCAAAGGTTCACCATGAGGGGGAAAAAAAACCCCTTACGAGCCCCCTTGATGACCTCCATAGTTTCACACCGGCTGCTCGGCGCAGGTGTCCAACTACAGTGCACCCTGCTAGGCCACGGACAGTGGCTCCTCCCCCTCTATACTCTGTGTGTGTTCATGGTAAATTAGTTATTTTGATTAGTGCTAATCAATCGAATCCTCACTTATTCCAGTTCTTCCAACCTCCAGGTGTGCACAAACTAGACAAAGTGCAAAGCTGGAGAAAATATTTTGTGCAGTGTGTGTGTGCGTTGAGAGCTAAATGTAGTCATTGCTTTGCAGTACCAAACTTTTTTTTTTTTTTTTTTACCTCGCTAAGTGCTTACGTAAAGCCGTTATTCAGCGTGTTTGTGTGTGTGTTTTATTCAATATCAATGTGCAGGAATTGTGTCTTACGTTGTTTTCTGCCTTTCTTTCTGTGTTTGTTTGTTTTGCATGCTAATCCCGGCTTATCCTGCCCGGACTTGTGCTTTTTGGTAAGTTTTTGTACATTTCATTTGAGTTTTGCCAGACTAATTATTTGTAAATGTTTTTCAGGCTTATACGACTTGGGTTGTTTGGCTGCTTTGTATGGCTGCTTTTGCTCGGCATGTGCTAAGCGCCCACTTTACAATACAGTGGTTTTAGTCATTAAAGTGGTCTATTTTGGCTTTACACGCTGTCTTAAGAACATATACATATATACCAGGGGTCTCAAACTCAATTTACCTGGGGGCCACTGGGGCTAGGGTCTGGGTAAGGCTGGGCCGCATCAGGTTTTCAAAAAAAAAAAAAAACGCATTTATTAAAAACTAAAAAATATACAAACTTTTTCAGTGCTTTGGTTCCGATTTTCTACAATAAAAGCTCTGATAAAACATTCCACTGTTCTCAAATATCTTCATTTTTATTTTTCTGCACAAAATAAATTGAAAAATAAATAAACAAATCAAGAATAAAGAAAATCAATCAATCAGTAATAAATAAATATAATAATAATAATAAAACACCAAATAATAAAAACTTAAGAAACCACATATAGTTGGTGGGTAGACAAATGATTTTTTTCAGATTAAAATGAACAAAGCATTATTAGAGCCCTGTAGACATGACAAAACACGACTATAGTCACATTTATACTCTTTTTATTTACAACATATTGCGCAACTGCAGGGTCTTGAGACACATGCTAACTCGCAAACTAGAGAGCTAGCGACCTAAACGGTAGCCTTCAAGTTATTTCCTTTAAACTTAAATAGCCAAAAACTTACCACTTCCACACGGATAGGGAGGATAACTATTAACAGTTATTTAACCTTTAACATGAACATTAATCAAATGTAATAATTTTTTCTGGGTACATGATACCATACAGCATCCATATCAAACTTGCGCGGGCCGCACTAACATTAAACTTTCATATCAAGGCGGGGGCCTCAAACTAGTGTTTGAGACCCCTGATATTTACAGTCTTTGTCTTCTTTTTTGTATGATTGTCATATTTGAATGTTTGGGATCATCAAACAAATGTAAATATTAGTCAATGACAACACACTTTTGAAACCAAAACAAATGCAAAGCTCCATGTCCCTGTGTGAAAGAGTGACTGCCCCCCCCAAAGCTAATAAGTGCTAGGACCACCCTTAGCAGCAACAAGTGCAATCAAGCCTTTGTGATAACTTGCAATGAGTCTCATTGTTGTCATTCAGCCACACTGGAGGCTTTTCCAGCATGAAGGTCATGCTACAGCATCTCAATAGGATTCAGTCTTCAGGACTTGGACTAGGCCAATCCAAAGTCTTCATTTGCTTTGGTGGACTTGCTGCTGTCTTTTGGATCATTTGTCCTGCTGCAGGAGCCACGTTGCTTTCAGCTTGAGGTCACCCAAAGATGGCCGAATATTCTCCTTCAGCAGCATTCATGCTTCCATTTATTACAGCAGACCATCACACTACCACCACCATATTTGACCAAAAAGTTCAATTTGGTCTTGGAGTTCTGCCATGCTGGCTGTTTTTTTTTTCCCCCAGTGTCTTTCTTATGGTGGAGTCATGGACACCGACCTTAACTGAGGCAAGTCAGGTGGCCTGGGCGCTCCTGGGAAGGTTCACTGCTGTTCCACATTTTGGCCATTTGTGGATAACGGCTCTCGCTGTAGTTGGCTGCAGTCCCAAAGCTTTCGAGAAATAGCTTTAGAACCTTTTCCACACTGATAGATCTCAATTCACCTGACCTTTGTTTTGATTTAATCATAACTTTTTAGTCACGTTTTCCACACAGGTAGTAAAACATTTCAATGTTGTGTTACGTTTGATGATCTGAAACATGGAAGTGTGACAGACATTCCAAAACAAGGAAGGGGAAAAGAAATACTTGGTTAGGTGAAAATGATTCTGGAAAGGCAAACGGGTATTGCATACTTAAATATCATGATATTAATATTTCGGTGTTTCTTGTGGTGTTCCAGCAACAGCTGGCTCAGCTGCAGAAAGAAAAGTCCGAAATTTTGAAGAACTTGGCTCTCTACTACTTCACCTTTGTAGACGTCATGGAGTTTAAGGTAGGAGGACACGGTCATTATCACGAGATGATGAACTTTCATGAACGTATTCATGTGGGGCCCCAACAGGACCACGTGTGCGAGCTGCTCAACACCATGGATGCATGCCAAGTCTTCTTTGACATTGTACGTCCAAAGAGCACATTTCATGTGGCGTTCAATGCCGCGGATGTCTTCTGACTTTGTGCGCTTTGCTCTTCTGCCAGACGGTCAACTTTGACCTCACCAAGAACTACCTGGACCTGGTGGTGACGTATACGACGCTCATGATAATACTCTCACGCATCGAGGAGAGGAAAGCCATCATCGGGCTGTACAACTACGCTCACGAGATGACGCATGGAGCCAGGTGACTGAACAAACGCACACGCTCCATATGTAAGAGTATGTAAGAGTGTATGTAAGAGTTAGAGTACCAAATACACACGGTGACAGTACCTAGCTTATACATAATAAGAGAAAAATAATCATACTGTAAAAAATATACTGTATGGCTGCACATTGGACGAGTGGTTAGTGCACTGGCCACACAGCTAGGAGACCCGGGTTCGATTCCCAGAAGGAAGTCTGGTTCACAGTGATGTAGGGCTTGGCAATATGGACCAAAACTCATATCCGTATGTACATGTTTATGTTGAGTATCTATATGTGATCTGTAGCCCTGTATTATTATTATTATTATTATTATTATTATTATTATTATTATTTATTATTATTTAGTTTTTACTCGAATCAATACTTAACATGAGGATGTTTAAAGTTTCCAATCATCCATTTTTCTATAACGAGTGTCGCAGGCCTGGACTGGTCAACCAGCCAATCACAGGGCACACATGAAAACAATCTTCGAAAATGAGCTTTGCTCCCCCCGGGCCGCACTTTGGACACCCGTGGTTTATGTATTTTACCGGGAAGGTGAAGTGTTACCAAAGCGCCTTTCAAGGCTTTCAGGCATGGGTGTTTTTTTGGGTACGCTTCTGTACTGAATCAAAGGCTCCAAAAACTGAAAGATCCGAATGGAAATCCACGTAGCGTTACACGTAGCATTTTTTGGGGACACGTAGCATGTCCCCCAAAAAAAACTCTTATGGGATGGAAGACATACTGTAGATTGAATTCATCGATTTCCCATCCATCATGGACAACAGACCATGTCAAAAAACGAAATTGATAAAACCATCAAAAGGTTGGCTCAGGCCATGATCCCAGGTTGTATGTTGAGTTTAAATGAAATACTTTGGAAAGATTGGGCGGGCCGTATTCAAACACTTGGCGGGCCGGATGTGGCCCCCGGGCCGTAGTTTGCCCACCCCTGGTTTAGATTCTGTTCCACAGATGGCGCTAATGCACACGAAAGCTGCTTGCCAACCGCCAATAAACAACAGAAGAAGAAAAAACACCACGAAGAAGAACACAGTCTGACAATTTTTCCGATTGAGCGGATACAAGATAAGGAAAGGAATATTCCGATTATATATTCATTCGGATTGGCACTTTTCTTTGGGAATGAGGTGTATACAAAGGTTAAATTAGCAAATAACCCAATTGGAATCGGAATATTTGGGTCCATGTAAACGTGGCTAATGAGAAGAATATAAACAAATACTGTAAAACAAGCTAATGTTTTGTGTTTTTGTTTGTTTGTGTCTCAGTGACCGTGAGTATCCCAGGCTGGGCCAGATGATTGTGGATTATGAAAATCCTCTGAAGAAGATGATGGAGGAGTTTGTCCCACATGGGAAGGTAGTCCACTTCCAGTCATTTAGAATTTGACATGGTTTAATGTTGGTGGTGTTCACGCCGGGTCCTCCCTTTGTTGCCGGACAATATTTAGCACTGAAGAGCTTTCATGCTGTCATAAAAGTTAGCCCCCATGTCGGGTCTTTGTCGCCACAGTCTCTGTCGGACGCCCTCATCAGTCTTCAGATGGTTTATCCCAGAAGGAATCTGTCGGCGGACCAGTGGAGGAATGCTCAGCTGCTGTCTCTGATCTCTGCTCCGTCCACCATGCTCAACCCCGCACAGTCAGACACTGTTAGTGTTACACCCTCACGTCCAATCATGTGACTTCCTTGATGAGAAGATCATCTCATGAGCATCTGTCTCTCTTTCCAGATGCCTTGTGAATATTTATCCCTGGACGCAATGGAGAAATGGATCGTGTGTAAGTACTGAAAGGGATGCCCATGTCGGCTATTTGAGTCATGATTGAGCGTTGTCGTGGGCCCTTTTCTTCTTCTCCCTCCAGTCGGGTTCATCCTTTGCCACGCCGTGCTGAACAGCGACGCGGCGGCGTTGTCATTGTGGAAGCTGGCCCTGCAAAGCTCCACCTGCCTCTGTCTCTTCAGGGATGAAGTCTTCCACATCCACAAGGCTGCCGAGGACCTCTTTGTCAACATCCGAGGGTAAGGGCGGACACACGGGGGGGGGGGGGGGGGCACGCAAGAGTCGACGTGCTAGGCTACTGCTGTGACTGCGTAGTGTGTTCTATTGAAATGCCATATACTGTACAGCAGGGGTCTCAAACTCAATTTACTGGGGGGCCACTGGAGGTCGTGTCTGGGTGAGACTGGGCCCCATCAGGTTTCCCCCCCCAAAAAACAACAAAAAAACGCATTTATTAAAAACAAAAAAATTAAAAAAACTTCACTTTGGTTTCAATTTTCTACAAGAAAAGCTCTGATAAAACATTCCACTGTTCTCAAATATCTTAATTTTTATTTTTCTACACAAAATAAGATGAAAAATAAATAAACAAATCAAGAATAAAGAAAATCAATCAGTAATAAATAAATATAATAATAATAATAAAACGGCAAATAAAAACTTAAGAAACCACATATAGTTGGTGGGTAGACAAATGATTTTTTTCAGATTAAAATGAACAAAGCATTATTAGAGCCCTGTAGACATGACAAAACACGACTATAGTCACATTTATACTCTTTTTATTTACAACATATTGCGCAACTGCAGGGTCTTGAGACACATGCTAACTCGCAAACTAGAGAGCTAGCGACCTAACGGTAGTCTTCAAGTTATTTCCTTTAAACTTAAATAGCCAAAAACTTACCACTTCCACACGGATAGGGAGGATAACTATTAACAGTTATTTAACCTTTAACATGAACATTAATCAAACGTAATCATTTTTTCTGGGTACATGATACCATACAGCATCCATATCAAACTTTAAACATTAAACTTTCATATCAAGGCGGGGGCCTCAAACTAGTGTCCTGCGGGCCACATTTGGCGTGAGGAACTTTTTAGGGACTGGCGTAAAACGGAGGTTACTAATGATGCATTTTTGTGCGATTTATAGTCCAGAAAATACGGTACACATTGAATTGAACTGAATTGAGCTGCACGCAGTGGAGTGGTTAGCACACAGACCTCACAGCTAGGAGACCAGGGTTCAATTCCACCCTCGGCCATCTCTGTGTGGAGTTTGCATGTGTTTTCTCCAGGGTACTCCGGTTTCCTCCCATATTCCAAAAACATGCTAGGTTAATTAGCGACTCCAAATTGTCCATAGGTATGAATGTGAGTGTGAATGGTTGTTTGTCTATATGTGCCCTGTGATTGGCTGTCCACCAGTCCAGGGTGTACCCCACCTCTCGCCTAAAGACAGCTGCGATAGGCTCCAGCACCGCCGTGCGACCCTCGTGAGGAAAAGCGGTAGAAAATGAATGAATGAATGATGTTTTGTAAATTTGGAGTGGTCAGACCGGAGCAGGAGGGGATAGAAAAGAAGAAAAAAGAAAACAGAGGGGGGGAGTGCATTTTTAGACAAAATGTCTAAACAACGATGCCACAACGATGCTACTCCGGTTTCCTCCCACATTCCAAAAACATGCTAGGTTAATTAGCGACTCCAAATTGTCCGTAGGTATGAATGTGAGTGTGAATGGTTGTTTGCCTATATGTGCCCTGTGATTGGCTGGCCACCAGTCTCTCGCCTGAAGACAGCTGGAATAGGCTCCAGCACCGCCCGCAACCCTTGTGAGGAAAAGCGGTACAAAATGAATGAATTGAATTGAACATATATTAATTGACGGATGATATTTGTTTATAGGGCTCTAATCATGTGAAAAGGGTATTTTTTGTGGAGATTGACATAGCAGGGTGGGGTCTGGAACCAATCACCCACCATAAAGGAGGGATTACTGCACTTTCTGTTCTTTAGTTCCACGATTGGGTTGAAAAGAGTCTTACTGAGCTAGGAACCACGAGGAGTTGGAAGCTTATAAAGTGGGAAGTCATCCTGCTAATCATGTTAAAGATGTCCAAGTGTCTTATGAAACGATGTTTGTGTTTTTATGTGTGTTTCCCAGGTACAACAAACGCATCAATGACATCAGAGAGTGCAAGGAGCAGGCCCTGTCTCACGCGTATGAAAGCCTTTTCTCTACTTCAAAAGTCATCGATTTAGTCACCTGCTTCTGCATTTCCTGTTCTGCTTTTAACCATCATGGCAGCGACCTGCTCTTAAGCCTCGCAGGGACTCGTCTGGCCTTCCTTTGTCTGTCTTTGTCTTCTCCCCATTTTCATCCTCTGTACTTAATCTGTCTCCCGCTTTCATCTTTGTTCTTATTCCCCCGCCATGGCTGTCGTTCCCTCACTCTGCTGTCTGGCGGGGATTGTCCTCAAAGTGTCAAAACGCTGTGGAATCTTCTAGCTAGCATGTTGACGTCTTCCGTTCTGCGTCTTTGCAGTGGCTCCATGCACCGAGAGAGGCGCAAATTCCTCAGGTCGGCGCTGAAGGAGCTGGCCACCGTCTTGGCGGACCAGCCGGGGTTGCTGGGCCCAAAGGTAATAAGGCACCGTTGTCGCCGCCATGTTCGCTGCACCAACTATAAATGCTGTTTTCAACCCCGTTCGTCCTCGTAGGCGTTATTTGTGTTCATGGCGCTGTCCTTTGCCCGTGACGAGATCATCTGGCTGCTTCGACACGCCGACAACATCCAGAAGAAAAGCACAGACGACTTCATCGACAAGTACACGCTCCCGATGTTCTACTCGAGCTAACGCGTCAGCGCGCCGGCGTGGTTTCATTCTCCTCCCACATGTGTTTGCTAGACACCTGGCGGAGTTGATCTTCTACATGGAGGAGCTGCGAGCCCACGTCAGGAAGTACGGCCCGGTCATGCAGCGCTACTACGTGCAGTACCTGTCGGGTTTCGACGCCGTTGTGCTCAACGAGCTGGTGCAGGTAGCAAGAGAACACTGGAGAGCTTCACGCGGCGTTCAATTCAGTTCAGTTCTTCTCATTTGTACGTCCGCTAGAACCTGTCCGTGTGCCCAGAGGATGAGTCCATCATCATGTCTTCATTCGTCAACACCATGACCTCCCTCAGCGTCAAACAAGGTAAACGGAACGTCACGGAGGAGGAGAAAATGTGTGGAAACCTGGAATGAGCTCAGGTGTTTGTACGTTGCAGTGGAAGATGGTGAGGTGTTTGACTTCAGGGGCATGAGACTGGACTGGTTCAGACTGCAGGTGAGCCAAAGCGTGGGGTGGGGGGGTGGGGGGGGCATATTGAGTGAATGACATGATGGCGT
Source organism: Doryrhamphus excisus (assembly GCF_037039965.1). NCBI lineage: Eukaryota > Metazoa > Chordata > Actinopteri > Syngnathiformes > Syngnathidae > Doryrhamphus > Doryrhamphus excisus. Next base: position 3,222,221 of record NC_136366.1, on the reverse strand, counting down.
AAGGTTAAAATGTAGAGCAGGGGTCTCAAAGACGCGGCCCGCGGGCCAAATGTGGCCCGCAGGACACTAGTTTGAGGCCCCCGCCTTGATATGAAAGTTTAATGTTAGTGCGGCCCGCGCAAGTTTGATATGGATGCTGTATGGTATCATGTACCCAGAAAAAATTATTACGTTTGATTAATGTTCATGTTAAAGGTTAAATAACTGTTAATAGTTATCCTCCCTATCCGTGTGGAAGTGGTAAGTTTTTGGCTATTTAAGTTTAAAGGAAATAACTTGAAGGCTACCGTTTAGGTGGCTAGCTCTCTAGTTTGCGAGTTAGCATGTGTCTCAAGACCCTGCAGTTGCGCAATATGTTGTAAATAAAAAGAGTATAAATGTGACTATAGTCGTGTTTTGTCATGTCTACAGGGCTCTAATAATGCTTTGTTCATTTTAATCTGAAAAAAATCATTTGTCTACCCACCAACTATATGTGGTTTCTTAAGTTTTTATTATTTGCCGTTTTATTATTATTATTATATTTATTTATTACTGATTGATTGATTTTCTTTATTCTTGATTTGTTTATTTATTTTTCATCTTATTTTGTGTAAAAAAATAAAAAGTAAGATATTTGAGAACAGTGGAATGTTTTATCAGAGCTTTTATTGTAGAAAATTGTAACCAAAGCGAAGTTTTTAAAATTTTTTTTGTTTTTAATAAATGTGTTTTTTTGGGGGGGGGGAAACCTGATGCGACCCAGTCTCACCCAGACCCGAGCTCCAGTGGCCCCCAATTAAATTGAGTTTGAGACCCCTGATGTAGATCTCAATATTCATGACTTATTACAATTTGTTGTTCTCCCAGAATAAGAATGTAGGTTGAGACCAATCATTCCTGGAAGATCTAGAAAGCTTTCTGTGTGGGTTATGGTGAGTGGGATGCTCTGTAGCAGCAATGTGTGGAATGACGGTTCCTCTGTGCAGGCCTACACCAGCGTGTCCAAAGCTAGCCTGGGCATCGCCGACCACAAGGAGCTGGGCAAAATGATGAACACCATCATCTTCCACACCAAGATGGTGGACTCGCTGGTGGAGATGCTGGTGGAGACGTCAGACCTGTCTATATTCTGGTGAGACGTGCGGCATTGATGACTATATATATAGGAAACCGCCATGCCATTACCATGAAAGCTGTGCTCTTTGTGTGTTCCTCCTTTTGTTGCAGCTTCTACAGTCGTGCATTTGAGAAGATGTTCCAGCAGTGCTTGGAGCTTCCCTCTCAGAGCCGTCACTCCATCTGCTTCCCTTTGCTTTGCACACACTTCATGTCCTGCACGCACGAGCTGTGTCCTGAGGAGGTGAGCGGATACACGACATAAGACACACGGTAGCATCGTGGAGATGATTACAACCATGTTGCCTTGTCCTTGCAGCGTCATCACATAGGCGACCGCAGCTTGTCACTGTGTAACATGTTTTTGGATGAGATGGCCAAACAAGCCCGGAACCTGATCACCGATATCTGCACGGAACAATGTACCCTCAGTGACCAGGTGGGATGACACTTGACACTGACACTTCCAATATTGCACCAAACATCTCCTAGCGGTATCGTCTTCAGAGCTGCTGACTATTTCAATATCAGTCGATATCAGTGTCCGCCTTGAAGTGAGTTTTCATTCATTCATTCATTTTCTACTGGAAGTGCTGAAGCCTATCCCAGCTGTCTTCAGGCGAGAGACTGGTGGCCAGCCAATCACAGGGCACATATAGACAAACAACCATTCACACTCACATTCATACCTATGGACAATTTGGAGTCGCTAATTAACCTAGCATGTTTTTGGAATGTGGGAGGAAACCGGAGTACCCGGAGAAAACCCACGCATGCACGGGGAGAACATGTAAACTCCACACAGAGATGGCTGAGGGTGGGATTGAACTCGGGTCTCCTAGCTGTGAGGTCTGCGCGCTAACCACTCGACCGCCGTGCAACCAAGTAACAATTTATTGCTGTAAATCGGGTTTACCACTGACCGTGAAAAGTTGATTTTCACAAAAGCAGTATTCCTTATTTCTAAATAATTTATCAAATATGTCTATATGCCCACCTTCGGCCATCTCTGTGTGGAGTTTGCATGTTCTCCCCGTGCATGCGTGGGTTTTCTCCGGGTACTCCGGTTTCCTCCCACATTCCAAAAACATGCTAGGTTAATTAGCGACTCCAAATTGTCCATAGGTATGAATGTGAGTGTGAATGGTTGTTTGTCTATATGTGCCCTGTGATTGGCTGGCCACCGGTCTCTTGCCCGAAGACAGCTGGGATAGGCTCCAGCACCACTGCGACCCTCGTGAGGATAAGCGGTAGAAAATGAATGAATGAATGAATGTCAATATGCTGTATATACCCAGAGCATAGAAACCTGCTTGGCATGGGTTACAGCTGCAGCAGTATCTTGTGATGGGGACTATCAGGTTTGGTGCTTGTGTGTCTCGCTGAATATTACATCCATTGCTGACACCTAGTGACCAGTGTGCAATGCTATGGAATGGTTAATCGTTAGGAAGCGGTCGTATTTCATCCATGTGGTTGAATCTCGGTTTTCCGTGTGCAGCTGCTTCCCAAACACTGTGCCAAAACCATCAGCCAGGCCGTCAACAAGAAGAGCAAGAAGGCCACCGGGAAGAAGGGTGAGCCGGAGAGAGAGAAACCAGGAGTGGAGAGCATGAGGAAGAGCCGACTACTGGTCACCAAGTAAGCAGACCTGACCTGACCTAGTAGTACTTCTTAAGCTGAGAAGCTGATCCATCAGCCGTTTGGGACTGGAACATTTTATTCTTCTTCCAGTCTGGACAAACTCCACACCGCCCTGTCAGAACTCTGCTTCTCCATCAACTACGTTCCCAACCTGGCCGTGTGGGAGCACACCTTCACACCCAGGGAGTACCTCACCTCCCACCTGGAGATCCGATTCACCAAGTAAGCACGCGTAAGCAGGAGATTTGAGATTTCTGCAGCTGACAAAAGCTCCGCCTCTTTCCCTCAGGTCCATCGTTGGCATGACGATGTACAACCAGGCCACTCAGGAGATCGCCAAGCCCAGCGAGCTGCTGACCAGCGTTCGGGCCTACATGACCGTGCTGCAGTCCATCGAGAACTACGTCACCATCGACATCACCCGGGTCTTCAACAACGTCCTGCTGCAGCAGACGCAGCACCTGGACAGCCACGGCGAGCCCACCATCACCAGCCTGTACACCAACTGGTGAGTGGGACTGTTTGATATTGATGTTTAATATTTACTAATTGTTGATAATCATGATGTGATCATTTTCACATCGTCCATTCCTGCTGCAGAAATGTATTCCAATATCCTAAGATAAGAATGTTGGTGTTCATTTGGTAAAAGAACTGACATGAGATCAGATTCCGATGTCGTTTGACACGTTGTTTAAATGCTACGGCTTGAAGGGAAATTACTATTTATGATGTGCAATCATAAATGGTAATGTAATGGTTTAATTTCATTTGAACATGCATCAGATTACAATTGAATGCATCCCATAATCAGTCCATAGTTCCACATGTCCAAAAGGAGTAGGAAAAAGCAAAGCTTATTAAATCCTTACCCCTCCATCTGGTACTTTTACAATCAGTAACAGTTACATTTGTTCACCTCCTGCTTTCCTAATATAAATAATATAATTTTTTTTTTTTTTACTTTTATTTTTGTCATGTACCAAAGTACGAGGTCATATGACCACACAATCGGTAATAATCAGTACTATAGTAACTGTTAGTAACTTGCATTTGTTCACTTCCTGCTTTCCTCATATAATATAGTTAAATTTAAATTTGATTTAATCATTTATTCAAATGTAATTAATTTTTTAAATTTTTTTATACATTTTTATTAAATTTTTTTGTTTTTTTAACTTTTTAAAATGTTTTTATTTTTTGCAGTACATTTAGCGAGTGAAGATTGCTTTTATAGTTGTTGATGGATTAGTATTATATTGTAATTTAATAATAATATTATTATTGATATTCATAATTATATTAATAATATAATAATAAATATAATAATATTAAATATAATATTAGTATTATTATTAAATTGATGGAAACATGATGGATTTACCACAAAACTGTCACTGCTCGGCCATCTTCACATCTCATTGGTTCGAAAAAACAACTCCATTGCTCGTAGTGTGTGTGTGTGTGTGTGTGTGTGTGTGTGTGTGTGTGTCACGGGCCAGCACTGCTGGTTCTGAAGGCCCTCTGATGGTTTCCATTGACCCGGTAACACCAAGCCGAGAGACTTGAACCTGTTTGGGATGAATGAAAAAAACTGTCATACTCAGTCTTGTGTGTACATGTACTTGCAGGTACTTGGAGACGTTACTGCGCCAGGTCAGCAACGGCCATATTGCTTACTTCCCTGCCATGAAGGCCTTTGTCAACCTCCCCACAGAGAACGAGCTGACCTTCAACGCTGAGGAATACTCTGACATCTCCGGTAAAGCCACGCCTCCTCGTAACTCCATAAAGACGAGTACACGATCCTCCTTTTTGCTCCTTCACAGAGATGCGCTCCTTGTCAGAGCTCTTGGGTCCGTACGGCATGAAGTTCCTCAGCGAGAGTCTCATGTGGCACATCTCCTCACAGGTGGCGGAGCTGAAGGTACGACACGCTCCGGGCCGAGAGCTTCACTGCTCACATGACGCAACTTACAGGATCATGTATGTGTGTGTGCAGAAACTGGTGGTGGAGAACATGGAGGTCCTGACTCAGATGAGAACCAGCTTTGACAAACCGGACCACATGGTGGCGCTGTTCAAGAAGCTCACCTGTAAGCACGGCTTGCTCTTTGGCTGAAGGATCAGCAGCACGTCAATCATCATGTCTGGCTTTGGCTTTGCTCCCTTATAGCTGTGGACAGCGTGCTCAAGAGAATGACCATCATCGGAGTCATCCTCTCCTTCCGCTCCCTGGCTCAGGAGGCCCTCAGAGATGTAAGAGGCACACATTCGTTCTCTTTCACACACACACATACACACACATCCCTCACCACCTCACCGCTTTACCCCATCACATTGGTAATGGTAATGGTAATGGTTTTATTTCATTTGAACATGCATCAGATTACAATTGAATGCATCCCATAATCAGTTCACAGTTCCATATGTCCAAAAGGAGTAGGAAGAAGCAAAGCTTATTAAATCCTACCCCTCCATCTGGTACTTTTACAATCAGTAACTATTGCATTTGTTCACGTCCTGCTTTCCTAATATAGTTACATTTTTTTGTTTTTTATTATTATTTATTATATATAAATTATTTTTATGTAATAATTTTTATTATTATATATTATTTAATTTTTTATTGATTTTTATGTTTTTGTCACATACCAAATATGACCAAATATGATATGAGCATCCAATGCCATAATGGGTACCATAGTAAGTGTCAATATAGTGATATATATAGCACATCATGACTGGTTCAAGACTCCTCATCCTTGTATTTAGCAAATTTATTTTATTTATAATTTTATTAATTAATTTTTATAAAAAATATTTTTTTAGTTTTTTTACATTTTTTTTAGTTTTTAGTTTTTGTCACGTACCGAAGTAAGGTGATATGACCATAAAGTACATAATGGTTACCATAGTAACCGTCAATATAGTGATATGTATAGCACATCATGACTGGTTCAAGACTGGTTTATCTTACAATGTCTGCCACATTGGCTAATAAGAGGTGTAAAGTTGACTGTAGGGGTGTTATTTCATGTTGAGAAGGCTCTAATTTTTTTCCCGAAGGTTTTGGGTACTCTAACCAGGAAAATGAGAAGGATTTCCTGTACATGTTAGGGGGTCGGGATTAGTTATGGTTTAAAGCAGGGGTGTCATGGCTGTGCCATGGTAGGCTGAGACACCGCAGGTTGCAACACCTCGTCCAAATCCATGGATGACATCCGTACTGGAGAAAGTGCAGTGTCGTTATGGGACAGCCTGGAAGAGGAAAGTTTTGGATGTAAAATGTCTTCAAGATTCTTCCCTTTGCAGGTTTTATCCTGCCACATTCCTTTCCTGGTCAGTTCAGTGGAAGACTTCAAGGATCACATTCCCAGAGAGACGGACATGAAGGTATACACGTCATGTAATTCCTGTGTTTTCCCAAACGCCACTAAACACTTGACAAACGCACCCAGGTGGCCATGAACGTGTACGAGCTGTCCTCAGCTGCAGGTTTACCCTGCGAGATCGATCCGGCGCTGGTGGTGGCGCTGTCGTCGCAGAAGAGCGGTGAGGGCCCCGACGGCAGCCGAGCATCCGCAGACTCACCTTCCTCCTAAATGTTTTTTTTTTCGCCGTTTTCTGTGTGCGCAGAGAACATCAGTCCGGAGGAGGAGTACAAGATCGCGTGTCTGCTGATGGTGTTTGTGGCCGTTTCCTTGCCGACGCTGGCGAGCAACGTCATGTCGCAGTACAGCCCGGCCATCGAAGGTACTTGCTTTGAGATGTTAGCGTGATAGCATAGCAGCTAGGTCATACAAGCTATGTCTTTTTAAATACGACAAAGTCTAGAAGAACATCACAGCGGGGTGACTAAAAATGCCTCGAAGGTCAAAACAAAGAGCAACCATGCAGTACAGAAGCGCGGACTTCGCCTCGTTGCGACACGTTCCAGGAAATGTAATTTACTGCTTGAGCGGCACGACGCCACGCCGCATGCAGATGAGTGCCGCGCGGTGGACTGACTGGCATTGATTGGTTACGGCGCACGGTGGCGCTCACAGAGCTCAGGCCGTGGCAAACTGGTTGAAGGTCGCCTCGTAATCATCACCTTGCGTCTTTGTGAAAGTGACTGACTTTGTGGAGTCGTGGGACTCGGTGAAGGATGCTAGCAAGCGTGTCATTAGCCACGTTTACATGGACCCAAATATTCCAATTCCATTCGGAATTCAATTCCATTCAACCTTTGTATACACCTCATTCCCAAAGAAAAGTGCCAATCCGAATGAATATATAATTGGAATATCCCTTTCCCCAATCCGATTGAGGTATCTTGTATCCGCTCAATTGGAAAGTTGTCAGACTACGTTCTTCTTCGTGGTGTTTTTCTTATTTTGTTTATTGGCGGTTAGCAAGCAGCTTTCGTGTGCATTAGCGCCATCTGGTGAACAGAATCTAAACCCTTCTATACGCCATTCACAAGTCCAGTTTTATTAAAAAAAGAAAATACATATCTATAATAAAACATGTGCCGAGCTTAATTACAGTAAACCTCGGATATATCGGATTCAATTGTTCCCACTGGTTTTGTCCGATATAAGCGAAATCCGTTATATGCGTATACCGGAAAATGTCAGTTTTACGCATATATCGGATTTATATCCGGTATATGCGTAAATCGGATTTTATCCGTTATAAAAAGGCACTTCCTTGACTATGTTTCCAATGTACCTGGACGCGCAGGCAACGCTGCAAATGACGTCGTATAGCGGCCTGTCACGATTCGGCGAATCAGAGCGCCACGATGCGGCCATCCGATATATGTGAGGGAAATTTAATGGAAATGCATTGGAACGGGGCTGGAAATTTTGTCCGAAATAGGTGAAATCCGTTATAAAAAATCCGATATGTGCAATGAATTTTTATTGGAAATGCATTACAGAAAAATTGGTTCTTTTTTATCTGTCCGTTGTGAGCGAATTTCCGATATATCCGAGTCCGATATATCCGAGGTTTACTGTATAAAATATTAGCAAGATTGAACTTTATCTTTTCCTGTTCCCGGGTGCGTTCTTTCAGCGAATGCTGAGATATGACATAACACGCAGCTCCAGACGTTCTTCAGTTTTAAAAATGGAGGCGAGCAATCGGCACTGGATTGCTTCGGAAAGTTTGTTTTTGATTCAAACTAAATTCCAAGACTGGACAAAGGAAAAACTGGGAATATGGAGTTATTCCAACAAGTGAAAGAAAAACTCGAAGAAGTCGGTATCACGTGATGTTGGTGTTTACGCTTTACTGGGCATGCCTCATTGGCTATTCTGGTTGATTATAGCGGCACATGTAGACACGCGATTGGAATATTCCTTTCTATGTATACCATTGCTTTCGGACAGAGAAAAACTCCTCATGTAAACGTGGCTAATGACTTTGTGGCGTCATAGGACTCAGTGAAGGATGCTAACAAGTGTGTCATTGTTCGAATCCTGCTGACATACAGTAGTGTGAAGTGGTCATTTTCAAGATTCTCCTCTATAAATGCCAACCATTTCAGTGAAATATATCACATACCAGGCTGTAGAGTCTTCATGCAACCTCTTCTGCTGGCTGCCATGTTCTGAATGACAAAGTCAACCTTTGCTGCCCCCTGCAGGCCACTGTAACAACATCCACTGTCTGGCCAAGGCCATCAACCAGATCGCCGCCGCTCTCTTCACCATCCACAAAGGAAGCATCGAGGACCGGCTGAAGGAGTTCCTGGCTGTGAGGAAGACATGGAGTATCATATCATAGCATATCATAGCATATTGCTAAGTCTGTCTCCTCTTGCCTTGTCTGTGTCCACGCGTGCAGCTGGCCTCCTCCAGCCTCTTGAAGATCGGCCAGGAGACGGACAAGATGACCACACGCAACAGAGAATCTGTCTACCTGCTGCTGGACATGGTCAGCTTTCTTCCATCTTAAGGAGTATTATTGGGATTATTCTATTGGCTAGCGCTAGCTTAGCAACAGCGGCTCCCTCACCACTCAGTGCTTCTAAATGCACTGCTTTTCAATATAGTATGTCATCGCTGTTGGATATTGGATGGGTTTTTCAGTCATTCAAATATAATAGTAAGGCGTTCAGATGGTGTATGCAGTATTTGACACTGGTCGCTAGGTGGCAGTTATGTTACTTTGATGAGACTAGCCACCAAAGTACAAAAACAACTCTGTATTATGTCTACTATATGGGGTAATAGGAGTGTAAATGTGACTATAGGGGTGTTATTTCATGTCTGGAGGGCTCTAATCATGTTTGAAAAGTGTATTATCAAGGTGGTAAACAGGTTTTCTATGTCTTACTTTCTTTTACTATGTCTACTATATTGGGTAATAGGAGTGTAAAGGTGACTATAGGGGTGTTATTTAAAAGCTACAGGGCTCTAATCATGTTAAAAGGTGTATTTAGAAGCCGGTCAACAGGTTTTCTATGTCTTATTTTCTTATGCTTTTTCCACTATATTGGGTAATAGGAGTGTAAAGGTGACTATAGGGGTGCTATTTAAAAACTACAGGGCTCTAATCATGTTAAAATGTGTATTTAGAAGCTGGTAAACAGGTTTTCTATGTCTTATTTTCTTTTACTAGGTTGGGTAATAGGAGTGTAAAGGTGACCATAGGGGTGTTATTTCATGTCTGGAGGGCTCTAATCATGTTTGAAAAGTGTATTTTGAAGGTGGTAAACAGGTTTTCTATGTCTTATTTTCTTTTACTATGTCTACTATGTTGGGTAATAGGAGTGTAAAGGTGACTATAGGGGTGTTATTTCATGTCTGGAGGGCTCTAATCATGTTTGAGAAGTATAGGTGGTAAACAGGTTTTCTCTGATACAATTCCTCATTTAGGAATGAATCATTTCACAAAAAGCAAAAAGGAGGCAAAGGGGGGCCCGTGATGCTCATGTTGGGCCCCCCAAAACCAAGCATAAAAAGCATGTAAAGACTTGTGGTGCATGTGCAAATGCTGATGGAAAGTTCTTTGTTTTGTCAAGATTGTCCAGGAGTCTCCCTTCCTCACCATGGACCTGCTGGAATCCTGCTTCCCCTACGTCCTCCTTCGGAACGCCTACCACGCCGTCTACAAGCAGAGCCTCAGCGCCAACGCATAGACACACAGCGTCAGTACACACAGCTAAGGTGTACCCTTCCACAATACACACCAACACACACACTACACTAGCTGGATGAAGTTGGGGAACATGTTTATTTTTCTTTCTTTTTTCATGCTGTTGCTAGGGACAGCAGACATTTGGTCATACCAGGACACAAATCTGAGTGTATAGTATACATATATATATATACAGTATATATATTTAGTTGACACTAAAGAGCTGTGGTGACGGATGATCTTCTTGTGACGTGTTTAGTTATTTTGGTTGATGTTTACAACATGAATGCTGAATTCCGCCTGGTTGATCCGTGTAACATGGTGGTTTGTCTTTTCTAGCTCGTGCTAACATCGGCGCTAAAAGAACAAGCTATTTGATGTAAACGTGTCTGCTTGTAGCTTTTCTTACTTTTTACGATGACCATTTGCCAAACGCGTTGACACTACACATGACATACTGTGGGAACAATCTAGGTGGGGGGAATGGGGGGGGGGTCGTGCATTGCAAACCAGCTGCTCTTAATGACGGTTAAATAAAGTACATCTTTTTGTCGGCGTGGACTTTTAGCACTTTGTCAATGTGAGCAGTCCCCCCGCCCCCCACCCCAGGCAGCTGAGGCCGACGGTGCTTGCTGCTCATTAGAAAACACCCCCCCCCTGCAAACATGTATATAAAGATGATGAGCTGACGCTGGGGTGGAGCGACCACAAAATCAAGGAAATGAGGCGTTTGAGGGATTTGTTGTGGAATGCTCGACATATACAAAACATTTTTGGACTGTGCTCTTCTGCTTCATTGTCAACACTATAAATCACATCAAACAATACGTTCCTCACCTTTTGTTGTCATTTCTCCACTCAAGCTGGCCTTTGAATGTTGCCATTGATTAGTAATGGTCATACAGTGTTTACATTGAGAGCATGCTACTTCCGCGCTGACAGCGGATGTTTGTGTGCTATCATTATTTAAACAAAAGTAGGCAGGTGCATCAATTTGGGCACCCTTGTTTTATTATTATTATTATAATATATCTTTAGCGCTAATTATCGGAACACAACATTTGTTTGGTAAGCTCAATGACCCTTGACCTGCATACACAAGTGAAGCCAATCGCATATAGACTGTATGTTTGTCTATATATTTGTCACATATAGACAAACACAACAATTTGGAGTCGCTAATTAACCTAGCATGTTTTTGGAATGTGAGAGGAAACCGGAGTACCCAGTGAAAACCCACGCATGCACGGGGAGAACATGCAAACTCCACACAGAGATGGCCGAAGTTGGAATTGAACCCGGGTCTCCTAGCTGTGTGGCTTGGGCGCTAACCACTCGTTCGTATTTATTTTGAAAGAAAGCGGCGATGAAATATTCACATGGCTTTGCTAGCTACCATACACGTCAACTGCACATTCCGGAGTGGCCTTTTGTTGTGGCCAGTTTAGGGCACGCCTGTGCGATGATCATAAGTCAAGTGGCAGATTTTCATGTGTGGTGTTGGTTGACAGCTGTGGGTTCAAAGGTCAGACTTGCAGCTTGAGATGAAATGCGAGTGCCAAGCGGGGGACGGGAAGAGAAGAGTGGTGGTGGCTATCGAGAAACAGAGTCAGGACTGGACGCCTCATTTTGGGAGTCACATGACACATCTGAAGGAGGGAAGGAAGGACGGAAGGACGGACGGATGGAAAAGACAAGTCCTGGTTAGCCAATCGTCATCAACATTAGTTGACAATTAGTTTTTTACTCTGAAAAGATTCAATTTATGAAACGAGACGTCGGGAAGAAATTAAGCGCTGTCAATGATGGATGACCGCACTCGTGTAAAAGTCAACGTTGGCTTACCGGAGCTGTTGCGTGCTGCCGCTCCTCTCTCCTGATTGGCTAAAAGAAGCGCAGCCTCGTTCCCATTGGCTTCCTCCGGCCTGTTCCCATTGGTCCACAGGGAAGAACCGGGGTGTTGCTCCGCCTCGAGCTGAAGCTCTGAAAAGAGAACATCACCTCTAGTATTAGACACCTCAACTGCAAGGTCGGCCAAGGTCAAATGGAAATGAATGAAAACCGTCAGAGATGACCTTGGAAGAATACCAACTGTCATAACATGCTCTTATTTTGCTCATTTCCTCTTTCGTGTGCCGTTTCCTGTCAATTCTTTGCGCCAAATTATTCCTCAGGATGAAGTCAACGTGTCAACTCCAATCATGGGTGGACTTTAGCGTCTTCATCTTTCCCCCATCTTGCCCCTTTCCCACAGATGTGAGCATGTCCACATCATCCATCAATGGAACAGTGGAGCTTCAGGTCGTGCGCGGGCGTCAAAGGGCAGCCGGCTATGTGGAGATGTTCCAGGGTGCATCCCTCATGACTGAATGCCCTTTTGGCATGTTGAAGCTCTACCTAGAACCCCCTTAAGATCCAACATGTATATTCTTTTATTCCAAACTATTCATTTTGGTCAAAGTGTTCAAGGTATTATTTCTGGTCCATCAGCATATTTCTTCTTCACAGTAGAAACAAAGCTCAGTCAACTTTGCTCTTCAGTGAAATATTTGTGTCTTATAGTGGAGACAATAAATTCCTGCTTTGCTTTTGATGTTAATGTTGCTCCTGTAGCTATTAGAACACACACACACACACACTCTGGATCGATCAAAGAAAAAGCTTTTAAGGTCTTCACTTCCTGTCTTGCTGAGTGCTGTGTTCACATCCATGCACAATATTTGCTTTCCTCATCTTTTTGTGTACGTGCATCAAAACAAAAAAAGGTGAGGCATATTTCAAGAACGTTTGGGGATTTCCTGCTTTCAAGTTTTGTGTTATTAGTAATTAGTAATATCATTTAATTGCCCCATTACATTGCTCCATTTGTTTACTTTTTTTGTGATGATCTTATTGTTTGTTTGCTGGTTGATTTAACGTCTACAGGCTGCCAGGCCAATAAAAAAAGCGCTATGACCAGCAAACGCCGCCGGGCCGCATTTTGGAGCAACCATCGTTTGGCGTGTTAGCTTCTTGGTAGCGAGCGAGCCACGGAAGATAAAAGGGGAGTGGCATTCGAGAAGGCATACGTGGTGTTGTAAACAGACAGGAAATACAGACTGTACTACAAGCTGACCAATCACGGCCTTCGTTTTTGCTGCAGAATGTTTTGGCGGGAAGAAAAAGCCACGCTTGTGTTCCTACACGTTTGTTGAAGTCAGATAAAATACTGCAATACTGTGTCCCAAGTCACATATTTGGACAATTCATGAGGAAGGTGTTTATACCTTTCAAGGTGGGCGGGGCCAAGTTGCTCTGCTTTCTCTGAGCGCCATGTGATGTCTGCCAACAGGAGGCACATTTGTCACATACATGTACACACACTACGCAAAATTGTGTGTGTGTGCAACAACCTGAGCGCCTCCGCCGGCGTCGTGCTGATCTCCAACTTCTGTGGAAGACACAAGATGGCAGCACTGATTGCACTACTTTCATATTTCAATTTTTTTTATCACACTTCAATAACACACCTCAACACCAAATACACAATGACCCCCCCCCCTCCATTAAAACATACGCCAGATTTATTGAGATCTAACTGTAGAAAAAGTTCTAAAACCACACATGACCAAAACATGGAACAGTGGTGAACATTCCCAGGAGAAGCCGGCCGACTGAAATGACTCCAAAGTAATGCAGGCCTGACTTGCCTCAGTTAAGGTCAGTGTTCATGACTCCACCATAAAAAAGAGGTTCTAAGACCAAAAGCACTGATGGACAAAAAGAACATTTTGCCTGGGAAAACATCTTGATGATCCTCAAGACCTCTGGCATTTCAGATATAGAACAGTCAAACGTGGTGGTGGCAGTGTGATGGTCTGCAGGAATTGTGCTGAAGGAGAATGTTCGGCCATCTTTGGGTGACCTCAAGCTGAAAGCAACGTGGCTCCTGCGGCAGGACAAATGATCCAAAACACAGCAGCAAGTCCACCAAAGCAAATGAAGACTTTGGATTGGCCTAGTCCAAGTCCTGAAGACTGAATCCTATTGAGATGCTGTAGCATGACCTTCATGCTGGAAAAGCCTCCAGTGTGGCTGAATGACAACAATGAGACTCATTGCAAGTTATCACAAAGGCTTGATTGCACTTGTTGCTGCTAAGGGTGGCCCAAGCACTTATTAGCTTCGAGTTGTGTTGTCATTGACTAATATTTACATTTATTTGATGATCCCAAATATGACAATCATGCAAAAGAAGAAGACACCAGGAATGGGACAAAGACTTTTTCACACCAGTGTATATGAATTTGTCCTCACTCCGCTACAGTTTTTGAGGTTGGATCGATTGTTATCGGAGGTCAAACTTTTGTGTCTCAACTACGGGGCGTTCAAGGACTGCCAAACAAGAGTGTGCCATCTCAGTACAGTAATCATTACCAAATTATCTTTTCTTTCGAAGAAATGTCATGAAAATACAATTACGTTTCAATGATAATTTTTTTGATCTACTGCATACCGACTGAACTTGATGTTGTTTGGAAAGTCCTCAGAAGATGCCTGACTTGGCTGAGTTCACTAAATGGAACAGAGCCCATTGGTCCATCAGTCAGCTCTTGAGTGGAGGACACACACACACTCACACACACACACATGCATGATCAGCATCCATCAGTCCAGTCCTCACACTGACATCACTTCCCAAAAGATGCAGCTCCAATCTAATAAAGGTTCCATTATGGTCGACAACCCCCAAGCCTCCTCTCTTCTTCCTCCACACCTCTTGCTTTCTTTTTTTGGTTGTGCTCACATTCAAACCATTCTTTATTTACACCACCATGTTGCCAAGGTATGAAAGTGTGTGTTTTTGTGTCACCTGTACCGGGTTGTGTGTAGATTTGCAGCGTTGCAGGAGTGGGTCGTCTCCGACGGATCTGATGAAAAATACAAAACAGCAAACAGAAAAACTGACTAACACACACACATGTACACGCACACTTGTGTAAACACATACACACACTTTAAAGAAGGAATAAGCCGAGTGGACAAATGACTTGAGAGAAGTGGTGAGTTATGCGGCGGAATCTGTGAGCGTGTTTAACGGTCGACGTCCAAAATGGACGCCAAAGCGTTCCTCAGTTAGCATACATTTCCTGGTTAGCTTACAATACGCCAGATGTGTTAGCAACACACACGGTGAGCCCAACTGCGCTGTCTTTGTTTTGATCCTGTTAGCTTTCTAACTTATGGAAACAGGAAGTCATAGCTATCACTCGTCTATGATGTCATCAGGAGTAGACTCTGTAGTTCTTAACTGACTAACACAGTTACAGCAAATATGTTAACACAAAACACGTTTTTATAGTTTTACACGCATCAAATATTTTTAACTAATGACCAGAAAGTACACATGAAGATTTAAGCTTACTTCATTGGAAGTACATTGGAACTGCAAGTTGAAGTCGTTTTGCTCTGATGAAGTTTATGCATGACACCACGACCTTCATGACAGAATCCTTCTCCAGCACTTTGGTGAATTAGGCAGCAGAACTATAGTGGGGTGGTGAGACCCTGTTCTTCCATCTGCTGGTTCATGTGTTCTATTAAACCCTGAGATGCGCCCACCATGCATGCTGGCAAGCTTTGACCAGTTTAGGTCCAACTCTTCCACGGTTTGGCGTACTTTGCCGAAAATATCCTCCTCGCACATCTCAGACGTGCTAATAAAGGGAAAATCCCGATACCGATATCATATTTTTAGGCTGATATCGGGATGATAATTATTACTGGCCGATAGTATCGGACATCTCTAGTATATATGTACTGTATATTGTACACTGTACAGTATATGCTATACTGTATATATTGGTATATTCTGTATATTGGTACTTTGTCCAACAGAAGACTTTCTCGTTGTTTTATTTTCATGCATGAGCAGTTCAAAACAGCATGTTGGACAAAGCCAGACAAAACCGACCCAGAAACACACACACACAAAAGGCAGAGTAGCCATGAATCCCCCACAAAAAAAGCGAGTCACTCACTTGCTCTGAGGCTTGAGGGTCCAAGTGGCTATTTAGCGGCGGCACAGCAAACTGGATCTTCTTTGGACTGCTGGGCTCCATTATGACAAACTGAGGTGCAGAAGAAAAAGAGAGAGAGAGAGTATGTTGATGGGAGGGGGGGCGTTAAAGAGGGAGTGGTCTCCTTTACACTGCCACAGTCCATTAGCCATAATTGGCCGTCACTGCAGCTTTTCTTCACAACAACAAGTCACAACTCGGGACTGCTGTGTTGTTGCTTGTCTATTACGATAACATTGTCATCGTTATTATTATTATGAGAATGCTCAAAGCGTTTTCGGTCGTTATTGATAACATTTATCCATTTGCAACCACTTAAAATTTTCCATTAGTGCATCACTTTGTAGCTTAGTAGATAAAGTACGTGATTTCCAACCCAAAGGTACTTGGTTCAATTCCCCCTTCTGCACAGCAAGAAAGGGCCAGCAAAATATAAGAAAAAAACACTAGATTATTAAAAACTATTGAAATGATCTGTCCATGCAGCTTGGTAAGAAATCTTAAATTAAGATTTTTATATTTAGAAATAAGCAGGACCGAAATCCTATATTTAAGATTTTTAGATGTAAAAACAATCAGTACCTTTAAGATGGAAATAAATACTTATTTTTTTGCATTGTTAAAATTGATAAAAAAAAAAGTGAAATACACAGTGATAGGGTGGGGAGAGCGAAGATTTAACTGCCAACCTTCCACTTTTTGAGCAACCTGTTCAGACTGACTATGTGTATGTAGTTTATGTAGTAATATTGTCATTTTTATGCTAAATAAATCCTAAAATAACTGTAGAAATTATGGCATTTAACATGTGGGGGGCATCAGGAAGTGTGCTGTAAAGTGTGGTAACTTGGGACTTTGGGAAATCTAAAAACAGGATATTTCACATGTAACTTGCACCCCATATAGGCTATAAGGGTTTTTAGCTGCAACAGCTTTCAAAGAAATACCGTATTTAAACACTTAGTGGGCCGGATGTGGCCCCCGAGCCGTAGTTTGCCAACCCCTGCCTTAGGGTGAGATGTGGGTACACCCTGGCCTGGACACATGAAGACAAATACACTGACTTTTATACCTAAGGACAAGTTACAGTGTCCAATCAAGCTAAAATGCTTTTTTTTGGAACGTAAGAGGAAAGCAACATATGTGAAAAAAACCCACGCACACACATGGGGAGAATATGCAATCTCCACAGTGAGAGCGGAGTCCAAGCGTAGAGTCCAACCCAGGTCTTCATCTCCTGACTGTGGGGCCTTCATGCTGGAGTCCATTGGCCCCCACTTGGTGCAGTACCACCTAAGAAGGTGCGTGGTGGTTTATTCTGCAGAAAGGTAAGACAGTTGAAGCAGAACCTTTAGTCTCCTCCACAAGGATGGCACAGAAGCATAGTTCTACAAAAGGTTATCAAGACTTCCTGGTTAATGAGAAGCTTTTGACAAGGAATTACCATTGGAGAAACTTGTTTTTGGAGACAGAAACAAATTGTCATAAGAAATCAGAGTTTGTTTCCTTTCTATTCCATTCTCCTCTGGGTCCCTGTCGTGGGGGCAGCAGTTTCAGAGGGAAGCCCAAATTTCCAGGGGTCCCCAGCCACGTGCCCCCAGGCCAGCTATGAGACATAATTCCTCCTCCTTCTCCCCTGTATTATATTCTTAAAATACATATTTCCTACTTATTTGTAGGTATAAAAATCTTAAATCTAGGATTTCATTCATTCATTGAAGTCGTTTTTTCCCCAAAATCTAGTGTTTTTATCTTAAATTGGCCCAGCCGTTTTTTACAGTGTACAAAGTGAGACAAAATGGCGTACCTGATGGAAGTAGCAAATATGTTGCAGTCAAAATGTAGCCGAATAACGTTCCCCTACACAGATTACAAGACAAATAATAAGAAATCAAGTTGTAATAGTTATAAATAATTATAAAGTTATAAATACGTTTGTGACGCCATACACATACCTTTCTCTTACATCGAGTTCGCTAGCAAAAGGGAAGTAGAAAGGAATGGCGCGAACTTATAAGAGGTGTTACATTAATTAGAGCAGTAGGGGGTACACAGTGACGTTATTGACGTTCCACATTAACATGACAATACAAACACATCAGGTATTACTTGAAAATATACATTTGTTTAATTAAAACATTAACATTTAAAGTATTTACAATATTATTATTCACTTTGTTAAACACACATATACATATATAACTTAGTATTGTCTTCAGTTGAGTAAATACATTATGGAGCAGAAAGTCGTAATAATTAGTGTTTTTTCACTTTGTGTCCAGCAGGTGTCGACAGTGAGTCGCTTCTGTCATTGGTACCGTAGAGGAAGACCGCTAGCTTGTGTCAGCCTCAGCACCGTTGGGCACGTCTCCCCCCCCCTCCATCCTTGGCATCCACTGCGGAACATCGACCATCGGCCTGTCTTCCTGCCGTCGCCTTCTTCAGCAGCAGCAGCAGCAGCAGCACACCAGCCAGGCCGCCATGGATAACTCCGGCAAAGAGAAGGAGGCCATGCAGCTGATGGCTGAAGCAGACAAGAAGGTCAAAGCGTCTGGATCGTTCCTGGGTGGAATGTTCGGGTAAATTACCGCGCGAATGTGTGTGTTATTGTTGTGGGGGGTGGGGGGGGGGGTCGTCGAACATAAGTATCTATTTATACACCCTAGCGCTTGATAAACGTGTCAAGTGAGCGTCTGTCACGACGATGACATTGTAGTCATGAACCATTTAACGATCTTTGATCATTTTCCACAGTCGTCAATGTAATACGATCACGTGATCATCCTCTAGCGGTGACGTGGTGACCTTACTGACCAGCAAACACTTGACACCATCCAAACCATCACACACTCCCACCCGTACGGGGGTGGGAGTGGATGTGAGGCCGGCCTGGAGACGCAGGGAGGCCCTGGGAGAGGCTCACTCGCAGGACGTTTTGCTTTCACGCAAAGGGGGCGGGGCTAATGAGCATCATCATATATCTGGTACCACGCTGCAAAATATGCGACAGGATATAATATTTGGGGGAATTAGATGATGATCCAACTGTATGGTTTTCTCTAAGGGGAGGTGCCATGTTTCATTCGTTCATCCACGACTCAGGGTGGCAGGGGTACGCATGAGCCTATCCCAGCTGAGAGGCTTGGTGGCCAGCCAATGGAATGGCAGGGCACATATAGACAAACATGATACGTTCATAAATATAAATATGTGAGTGCTAATATTGGCATTAAAATGACTTTGGATCAAATCTGTTGATGTTGATATCCACGTACGAGTGAGACCTCATCAACATGCACGGTTGCAAGCTCTCCTTATATTAACTATGTCATTTTCTATAAATTATGACTTGTACGTAGTATTTATCTCATGTAAATCTATCAACATAATGGCCACTAATTGTAACAATTATACAATATTACGGCTGCACGGTGGAGGAGTGGTTAGCACACAGACCTCGCAGCTAGGAGACCAGGGTTCAATTCCGTGCTTCTCCGGGTACTCGGGTTTCCTCCCACATTCCCAAAACATGCTAGGTTACTTAGCGACTCCAAATTGTCCATAGGTATGAATATGAGTGTGAATGGTTGTTTGTCTACGTATATGTGCCCCCCGTGTGTACCCCGCCTCTCGCCTGAAGACAGCTGGGATAGGCTCCAGCACCCCCGCGACCCTCGTGAGGAAAAAGCGGTAGAAAATGAATGAATGAATTTTCTACCACGTACACCCTGGACTGGTGGCCAGCCAATCACAGGGCACATATAGACAAACAACCATTCACACTCACATTCATACCTATGGACAATTTGGAGTCGCTAATTAACCTAGCATGTTTTTGGAATGTGGGCGGAAACCGGAGTACCCGGAGAAAACCCATGCATGCACGGGGAGAACACGAAAGAACTCCACACAGAGATGGCCGAGGGTGGAATTGAACCCTCGTCTCCTAGCTACAAAAACCTACAAAATTATTAATATTAATATTGCAATATGTTGTCAAGAGAGTGTGATGAGTTGTTCTGTAAATAGATGGCGTGTCCTCAAAACTGAACGACAATCCAAAATGGGTCACATCTGTTTTTTGGGTTGTCTTTTTTTTTTTTTTGCTGCAACCTACTTTTTTATGTGAAAAGATGATATTTGTGTCAACTCCAAAATATGACAAAAAATATGACATGTTCTGTGTTACAGTGGAAACCACAAAGTGGAGGACGCCTGTGAGATGTACGCCAGAGCAGCCAACATGTTCAAGATGGCCAAGAACTGGAGCGGTTAGAGCCTACACACACACACACTTTAGAGATGGGCACCTAAGTCAGAAGATGTATAATTGATCTATAATTAATATATATATATATATATAATTGATCCTCCATCATTTCATGCATTTAAATGGATGGAGCAGGTGAACTAGAATGTGAATGTTTTTATTAAAGCGAGCAACACTAATAAACAGTGTGTTCACGTACTTATTATGTGTGTGTAGCTGCTGGCAATGCGTTCTGCCAGGCGGCCCGGCTCCACATGCAGCTTCAGAACAAACTGGACTCTGCCACCAGCTTCGTGGATGCGGGCAACGCTTATAAGAAGGCCGACCCACAGGGTGAGAACATCTTCATTGTTCTTCTTGGCTGCTTCTTCTTGCCAGATATAGTAGTTCCCCGTGGAAAATATGCAGTGTTTGTCTCCCTCCAGAGGCCATCAACTGTCTAAATCAGGCCATCGATATCTACACGGATATGGTAAGCCCCGCCCCTTGCAGTCGTACCATGTGACAGGTACCCCACGGTATGGTATTGTGTCTACTTTGGTATGTCAGTACGGGTTTTTGTGTGTGTAAAGAGCAATTATTTTCCCCCCAAATTCTCTTTTTATTATATTTTATTATTTTATTATTTTATTATTTTATTATTTTATTATTTTATTATTTTATTATTTTATTATTTTATTATTTTATTATTTTATTATTTTATTATTTTATTATTTTATTATTTTATTATTTTATTATTTATTATTTTATCAGTCAGTACGGGTTTTTGTGTATGTAAAGAGCAATTATTTTCCTCTAAAATTCTCTTTTTATTATATTTTTGTTTTTATTATTCATTATTATTATATTATTATTATTATTATTATTTTATTTTATTTTATTTTATTTTATTTTATTTTATTTTATTTTATTTTATTTTATTTTATTTTATTTTATTTTATTTTATTTTATTTTATTATTTTATTATTTTATTATTTTATTATTTTATTATTTTATTATTTTATTATTTTATTATTTTATTATTTTATTATTTTATTATTTTATTATTCAATGAAATTGCAATTTACTGGCTGGTGATTCTCCAATAAATTGATACATGAAACAAACAGACAACAGTAGACAACAATGGACGATAGACCTGATAGATCCGAACCCCCATCCGGGCAAGGAAAAACTCAAAACCCATTTGGGGTCCACAGATGGAAGTAATCCCCCTTCCACGATGACCAGGCTGCAATGGATGTGGAGTGGGCAACGTACAGTATGAAAATTCAAGTAGCATCATAGTCCAGTTCCATCGGAATTGGTCAGCTGCGGGTCTTGGGATGATCATCAGCCAAAGCGGGGGCCCTCCCTAAGAGCTGGATCACCTCAGATGTTTTCCAATTCTGTGCGGCCAAGTTCCAAACAGCAGCAACCTCTGAAAATCTAAAATATTGAACAGAAGGGGGCTAAGCACTGATCCTTGTGGGACTCCGCAAGTGACACCACAGTATTCTCATAAACTATACGATGTGTCGGATCCCTGAGATCAGATCTAAGCCAAGAAAGTGCCAGACCAGTAACACAAGTCTGAGTTTGAAGGCGTTCCAGTAGGATGGAGTGATGGAGGGTATCAAGTAATAACAATGTTGAGGTGTCACCATCCATAGATACAAGAAGATCATTTGTCACTTTAGCAAGGGCTGATTCAGTGGAGTCGTTCATCCTAAAACCGAATCAATGAAGTCTTGAAACCTGCCATAGATTGAAGGAGCTAAAATTGGAAACTGTACCGCTAAATCAAGGAGAACATCTGCGGTTGAATATCGCCTACGTGATGTGAAGGTCTGGTGGTGTTTCTCCTCTGCAGGGTCGCTTCACCATCGCGGCCAAGCACCACATCACCATCGCGGAAGTTTACGAGTCAGAGCTGGTGGACATCGAGAAGGTATCATGTTTATGTACTTCATGTTCATGTTCATGTATTTCATGTACTTTTTAACCATCAGGCCATCGCACACTACGAGCAGGCGGCAGACTACTACAAAGGAGAGGAATCAAACAGGTACAATTCGGTGCCGTGTAGCCAGACACACTGGAACGAGGTTGCAGGTTTGAGTCCTCTGTCTGCCTTTCAGCTCGGCCAATAAGTGTCTCCTGAAGGTGGGGCATTACAGCGCTCAGTTGGAGCAGTACCAGAAAGCCATCGAGATCTACGAGCAGGTACTTGACTGGAACCTCCGAGCTTATTGATACAAAGTGAAGAACGCGGTGCATTAGTGGGAATGTGTTTGATTTCCGAGAATAAGAGTTGACGTTTGTGTGTTTGTGTGTGTCAGGTCGCTATGAGCACCATGGACAATCCTCTGTTGAAGTACAACGCTAAGGAGTACTTCTTCAAGGCTTCGTTGTGTCACTTCATCGTGGACGAGCTCAATGCCAAGGTCACAAACTTCACATTCAAACTCCTTACATTAAAGCGGTGAAGATGCTCATTGTTGCGTTTGTAACCACACTAGCGTGCTAAACTAAGCTAGCCCCACTAGCTTCAAACCAGCCTTCGCCGGTGTTTATCACCATTTCAACCTGTTTCGTTTGGGAGTGGTATAAATATAAATATAAATATAAATATAAATATAAATATAAATATAAATATAAATATAAATATAAATATAAATATAAATATAAATATAAATATAAATGTAAATGTAAATGTAAATGTAAATATAAATATAAATATAAATATAAATATAAATATAAATGTAAATGTAAATGTAAATGTAAATGTAAATGTAAATGTAAATGTAAATGTAAATATAAATATAAATATAAATGTAAATATAAATATAAATATAAATATAAATATAAATATAAATATAAATATAAATATAAATATAAATATAAATATATAAATTATAAATTATAAATACATTATAAATATATTATATATATATATATAAAACACCGTAGAATAAATCTAGAAATATATATTTATAATATAAATATATAATATGAATATATAAATTATAAATATATGTATATAAATTATAATAAATTATAAATATATAATATAGTAAATATAAATACTATAATATAAATATATTATAATATAAATATATTTATACATCTAGAGGCTAGTACCGAGCTGACTAGAGCTGCAGCTATGGAATATTTTAGTAATTGAGTATTCTAGTGAAATGTTTGTCAATTGAACAAGTATTCGGGAAAAAAAAAACATATTTTTTAAAATTAAACTTTGCCCTAAATAATGAACAATCAATTTTTTTTAGATTATTTATTATAATAAAAAAATTTTTTAGATAATCAAGCGTTTTATTTCTTAAATGGACATGGTGCATTGTGTAACTGGTGGGTATTTTTATGACTATAAATACTATGCAGTTCTTGCGGGAGTCTAATTGGTGTGAATGAAGCAGGCAAACAAAGATTATGTTTAAATGAAACGGCCATAGGGGTGCTATTTCATGTCTAGAGGGCTCTAATAATGTTAATGTGTATTTAGAAGAAGTTTTTTTATGCTCTAACAACAGATGTGTGTGTGTGTTTAGTTGGCCATTGAGAAGTACGAGGAGATGTTTCCTGCGTTCTCAGACTCAAGAGAGCTGAAACTGTTAAAGGTAAATGTCAAAGTCAACAGGTCATTTGTAGCATCCTAAAAAAAAAACAACAATCCTGTTGAGTTTTATTTGCCAACGTAGAAATAATCTCACTGGATCTTCTTGGCACAGAAACTTCTGGAGGCCCACGAGGAACAGAACAGCGAGGCGTTCACCGAGGCCGTCAAGGAGTTTGACTCGGTGTCCCGCCTGGACCAGTGGCTCACCACCATGCTGCTCCGCATCAAGAAGACCATCCAAGGAGACGCCGGTGACCTGAAATAGAGTAGGAGGGAGGGTACACGGGAGGGAGGGTGGAAGGTATTTTGGGGTAAGAGACGAGACTGATGGAGGTTAAACTTGTACATATCAGTCTGCATGTGACCCCCCCCCTCCCCCGTCTCCCCCAACAAGCTAAGCACCACCTTTAGAGCACCCAGTGTGTTCCTGCTGACAGTATTGTAACTTTCATCCACACCAGTATGAACGAACGAGTGTATGTGTGTTAAATAATTTGATGGAAAAGTGAACAGATTGTAAGGAATATGTATTTATTGTCCATACGGAAACTATTTATTGGTTATTCTGGTGCTCGGTGTCACGCTTGGTCTTAATGTTTTAGCTCTCATCACCTTCCTCCACCACCACTTTGGGTTGGCTGCATCGAGCCGGCGTAAGTGTGTGCAGCTCGCCTTCAAGCGACCGTCTCGGGCCTCGTTTGTGCATGTCTGTGCTCATGTTGATGTTGTTGTATTCTGTGTTGTCATGCTAATGTGTGCAAAAACACACCCGTACTTTGGTATTGTTTGTGTGCAACTGATAAAAACGTACCTTGAAATAATAAATACCCTGTCATGCAAAACTACTGTCTTCTCAGCCAATCACTTTAGTTTTATACAACAATTTATTCATTGAAAATATGCATCTATGAAAACAATCTTTGAGGAAACATACAGGTGTCTGTGCTGCTGTTTTAATCATTTGATTAGTTTTCTCAATTTTAACTGTTTAACTTTTAATTTTCTTGTTTTTCCATTTTCGTCTTGTTTTGTTTGTTTCCCTTTTATCTCACAATGATTGGTCATCATCTTCAACGTGATTGGACGATGGGCGGGATCTGGAATGCATGGGTGGGACTACTGGGCCTCCATAGCCTATCATAGGGCCACTGGCCCAGGCATTCTTTTGACAGACAAGCCCCACTGCTCGTCTAAAAGGTTAATTCAAGACGTCTCTCGATGTTAAGTAGCTTTTTTTATTTTCATGTGCACCGCCTTTTTCATTTTTTCCATTTTCGCTTTGTTTTGCTTGTTTGTCTTTTAGTCGCACAATGATTGGTCATCATCCTCAACGTGATTGGACGAGGGGCGGGGTCTGGAGTTCGTGGGTGGGACTACTGGGCCTCTATAGCCTATCATAGGGCCACTGGCCCAGGCATTCTTTTGACAGACAAGCCCCACTGCTCTTCTAATGTATCTGTGGGCTGCAGTCCTCCCCGATGGATGGACATTTTTCAACGTCCACACTCCTTACCAGAAGATGGCGCTAATGAACAACATAAGGTGCTTCCCAACCGCCAATACAACACAAGAAGAAGAAGAAGAAAAGGAAGAAGCTTCAGGCTTCGGCAGGTCACACGGTCCTGTGCGGTAGTACTTTCGTCTTACATCGCTGCATCTTCTTGTTTTCTTCATTTTCTGGGTTTGTATTCGCGTCGAAGAAAGGAACAAGAAAGGCCGCCAAGATGCCGCGAATCATGATAAAAGGAGGCGTTTGGCGCAACACGGAGGTACGTGCTTACTTCCATGCCTAGCTTGGTTAACTTGATGCTAACTGCTAGTCGAAAATACATACAGTATATATGTATCTACATGGTTCACTTAGCAAGAATATTGGTGAAAAGTTAATGAAAGTAATCTCTTATAATATTATTATTGGTTTATGTGGGCACATTTAGCAATGAATATCGGGGGTTTTTGTTATATTTAGCAATGTTACAAACCCCATATTTTAGGGATGAAAAAATCTGAACGAGCGTGCGCGCGCTGCAGTGGAGTCAGTCATTAAAAAAAAGCATTTTTGTCCTATAATATCGGGTGTATTTTCATTGATATACATATTTCTTGAGTAGATTACGTTATCTTCAATTTCGTATCGGATTTATATTGTGTCGGACCACATCAAGTCAAGTTAGTTCTTGTAAAATTAAGTTCAATCTCGAGGATAAAGGCCGTATGGAATATGAATTATCTTTAAAATCTACCTGATGACGGAATTTTATTAAAATTGAATGATCCGAAATATTTTTTTGCTCGGAAATACTCCATGTAGCGTTGAATTTGAGCGATTCCGATTCAGGTTCCGAACGAGTCTTGATTCTGAGGGAGGGTCATAAAATGTTTGCATGGTTGAAATGAGGCCGCTAACCAAAGTTCTTGGATGCAATTTCTGTCGCCATGTTGTTGTTTTTTTAATGATATGAATAATAATATTTTATAATTTTTTATAATATAATACCAAAACATTGAACATTAGCATAATAATTTACAATACTCTTTTTAAAGGAGTACACCTTCACAAATGATTAAGTGTTTTTAAAGTAATTTATTGACTCTCCCTAGTATGTGTGTGACCTACATGGCAACAAGCACACAATTCCATTCACACAAACATAGAGAAAATATTACAACCTATGACTTCAAGTCTAAGTATTTCAAAATGGAGAGCTACTTTTCAATCACCCTGTACATTGTTAGATGTTGCTAAAAGGTTAGTGTGAATCACTGCTAATGAAACAGGACATGGGATGGTGTTTCTTGCCTGCTGTTTTTGACATCACGAAAGGTAACTCATGAGAAATATAAATAATCTGATGTTGGTATTCCAGGATGAAATCCTCAAAGCAGCGGTGATGAAATATGGGAAAAACCAATGGTCCCGAATCGCCTCTTTGCTCCACCGCAAGTCTGCCAAACAGTGCAAAGCCAGATGGTGCGTTTTTGTTGCTCCTGACACTCTTCTCTCATCTTTTGAGTATTTTGTATATGTTTACATTCTGCTGTTGTCTTGGTGTCTTCTTGCAGGTACGAATGGCTGGACCCCAGCATCAAGAAGACGGAGTGGTCCAGAGAGGAGGAGGAGAAGCTGCTTCATCTGGCCAAGTTGATGCCCACACAGTGGAGAACCATCGCGCCCATCATCGGACGCACTGCAGCCCAGTGCTTGGAGCACTATGAATACCTCCTGTATGTCGATGGACCGGCACGCCGCATAACCAGCAAACTTTAATGTTTGTGTCATTTGTCTTGTAGGGACAAGGCGGCTCAACGAGACAACGAGGAGGAAGTGGGAGAGGATCCCAGGAAGTTAAAACCTGGGGAGATTGACCCAAATCCTGAGACTAAACCTGCCAGGCCCGACCCCGTGGACATGGATGAAGGTTGTTGTTGTTTTTCTTTCAGTTGTAGAAAAAGGTTTTTCTCAACTGCTGATGATCCAGCAAGTCATTATGGTTCGGTTTGCTGGTTCTTGCAGTGGTTTCTTTTGTTTATGTGTAACTTTAAATAAATTACATGTGTAGACGAGTTGGAGATGCTGTCCGAAGCCAGAGCTCGACTGGCCAACACACAGGGCAAGAAGGCGAAGAGGAAGGCCAGAGAGAAACAGCTGGAGGAAGCCAGGTCACATTCTTTTTCATATCTGTATTTTTCTGTCATTTGCCGACATTCACGCCACTGTACCACTGAGGCATGGATCCAGGCTCGATGTCTTACTTTCTTGTGCAGGCGTTTGGCGGCGCTGCAGAAGCGCAGAGAGCTGAGAGCGGCTGGAATCGGCCTTTCCAAGAAGAGGAAGAAGAAGAGAGGCGTGGACTACAATGCGGAAATACCATTTGAAAAGAAACCTGCTCCAGTAATATTAATATTTATCACACTATTAGCTTCACTGTTATAGTTCAAACACCATTTCTATAGAGCACTGACAATTTACATACATACAACACAGTGATAAATGAGAAGTGAAATATATGATATAGGATTTTTTTAAAAAGTGTGCCATAATTTTTGAAACAAAAGTAGGCAGGTGAATAATTTCTTCTATAATATAATAATATTAATTCTTCCGCACGACTCTTCCAGAATAGCTGAACGATCTAAGATTTTCCTTAACTGGAACTGTGCCTGTGGTCTTCCATTTCTTCACTATGTTCCTCAGAGCGGAACCTGACAGCTGAAATCTCTGACCTAGCTTTTGTAGCTTCTCAATTATTTTCTGTCATCCCCTCTTAAGGGACAGACATTTTTTGTGATATTTATTAATTTCTCTCTACTGTACAGACTGAACTTAAAAATGAAAACAGGAAAATGTAACACAATGGAGAGCATACAAGCATATTCAAGAGTCATATTGCACGTTGAGTACTTTAAATTTGTACATGTTGGTAGGTCTGCATTGAAATGAAAGCCCCCAAAAAACGTTGTGTTCCAATAATTAGTGTTAAAGGTATTGAAATCAAGGGTGTTTATGCACATGCCTACTTTTGTTTAAATAATTGCACACTTACTGTAAAGCGTCTAAACTTCATTTTGGTTCTCATCTATCTGCTATACGATACATTTGACTGAAATGGCTGATCCCAGCAACCAATGATTTATAAAGGAAAATTGGCAGAGGTGCACTTTTATGCCACTGTGCATGCATACATACATGCATTCATACACACTGCCATATTTACATACTGTATATACTGACATGCATTTCCTTCCAGGGCTTTTACGACACCAGCATGGAGCTGTACGACCCTCTGCAACCAAACTTCAAGCGTCTGAGACAACAACACTTGGATGGGGAACTGCGCAAGTCAGTCGTCACACAGAGTAGCAAAGTCAGCCCTGCCGGCCTCTTGCTCTGCTCACCATGTTGTCTCTTTTGCAGCGAGCGTGAGGAAAGGGATCGCAAGAAGGACAAGCAGAAGATCAAGAAGAAGAAAGAAAGCGACCTGCCCTCCGCCATCCTGCAGACCAGCGGCGTGGCCGAGTTCACCAAGAAGCGGTCCAAACTGGTTCTTCCCGCGCCACAGGTAACCCAAGCAACGACGCCGAACGACTTTTGCACGATACCGAAGGTTTCATTTGCTCTCACTGATGTCTCAACTCTCCTGGCAGATCAGCGACGCTGAGCTAGAAGAAGTGGTGAAGATGGGTGTCGCCAGCGAGGTCGCACGCCAAGCCGCAGAGGAGAGCGAAAGCGCAAACTCCGCCTCCTCAACCCTCCTGTCCGAGTACAGCATCACCAACACCATGACAACGGGCCTGCGCACGCCTCGCACCCCTGCTGCCCAGGACAGGATACTGCAGGTAAGCCATTGATTAGATCGGGGTTGGGGAAGGGTTTGGCTAGGAGAGCCTTGAAATTTCAATGCATTTATTATTTTTAATAATGCACACAAAGTGGTGTGCGTGTAAAACAGACAATACACTACCAACGTATAATGCAGAATATTACAGCAAAGCACTATAAAAAAAGCAAAAAAAAAACAAAACTGACATCAAAAGAGCCATATGATTTAATAATTAATTTAGGGCTGCATTTCATGTAGGAATGTATGATTGAATCAAGTCTTTATTTCTGTCTGGCGCCATTAAAACCTAAAAAACATAACTAAATCACTTATACACTTACTCTTTATTTTCCAGGAAGCCCAGAATCTGATGGCTCTGACCAACATCGACACGCCCCTGAAGGGCGGCCTCAACACACCCCTGCATGAGAGCGACTTCAGTGGTGTGACACCTCAACGCCAACAGGTCCAAACGCCCAACACAGTGCTGAGCACCCCCTTCAGGTAACCTGCTGCACATGCACCTTCACAGCACAAGACGCACAAACATGTCGCATACTTAACGTGCATGTTCTACTCTCATCACCTGCAGAACTCCCGGGCCTGCTCAAGGGTCTGAGGGCATGACCCCTCAAGCAGGCGGAGCAATGACCCCACGAGGAGGGGCGACCCCCAGTTTGACCCCGGGACGCACGCCACTGAGGGACAAACTGAACATCAACAGCGAGGAGCAGCTGGCAGACCCGTCATACGCCAAGCAAGTGGTGAGCAAACGTGCACACTCGTCAGGCGGCTTGTGCCTCGTAAGGCATAGCAACTAACTTTGTTTACTAACCATAGCAACGAGAGAGCCTGCAGCAGCTGAGACAAGGCCTGATGTCACTTCCTGTGCCCAAAAACGACTTTGAGATCGTCCTGCCTGAAAATGCAGAGAAGGAACTGGAGGAGACGGAGATGGAGGTCGGCTTTGTCGAGGACGCGGCCGACGTAGAGTCACGCAAGCAGGTACTATATTGGGTAATTGGAGTGTAAAGGTGACTGTAGGGGTGTTACTTAATTTTAGAGAGCTCTGATGATGTTAAATTGTATTTAGAAGGTGGTAAACAAGTCTTATTTTCTCTTATGTGTACTATCTTGGGTAATTGGAGTGTAAAGGAGACTATAGGGGTGTTATTTAATGTCACATGGGCTTTAATATACCATTTAAGGAATCCTATGTTGTGGAAATTCCCTTATCGTGCTCAGGTGTGGAACCAATTCAGTGCAAAAAAAAAGAGTAAATGTCCTATTTGAAAGTTTTGATCATGTTTGCTTGCCAGGCCCAGCGAGATGCCGAGAGGGAGAAGGAGTTGAAGCTGCGACACACTGCTGTACAGAGGAGCCTCCCTCGACCTACTGAGGTAACACACACACACACACACACACACACACACACACTGTTAAGGAGCCCATCCATTGACCCAGCGTGTGTGCACAGGTGAACGAGTCCGTCCTGCGGCCCTCCTCCATGGAGCCGCTGTCCGACCTGCAGGTTGCGGAGGAACTCATCAAACAGGAAATGATTACCATGATGCACTTTGATTGTCTGCACCACCCGTCTGCCAACGCTGTCAGCCAACCGCAGCGAGGCAAGACCAGAGGCCCCGCCTCCGCATCCAACAACGCTCTCCACATCACTTATCTGGATGCTCACAATTACCAGCCTGTCAGCACCGAGGACATGGAAAAGGTGACGCTTAAAATGAAAAAGCTGGAAAAATGTGTTCTAAATGTGTGAGGTGTTCACAGGCCAAGGCTATACTGGCAGCAGAGATGGAGGTGGTGAAGGCGGGCATGGGTCACGGTGACCTCAGCATGGAGGCTTACTGTCAGGTGTGGGAGGAATGCTACGGCCAGGTGAGCATCGCCACACACAAGTTAGGGCGCCGGCGGACAAAATGAAAGACATTGTGTTGTCTTCTGCAGGTGTTGTACCTGCCCGGACAGAACCGATACACCCGAGCCAACCTGGCATCCAAGAAGGACCGTATCGAGAGCTTGGAGAAGAAACTCGACGTAATACAACACAGACCAACGCACGTTATTAGCATCGCAGCTCACCATTTTGACTTGGTGCGTGTCTTGTCGTCTACAGGTGAACCGCGGCCACATGACAGCAGAGGCTCGAAAAGCTGCCAAACTGGAGAAGAAACTCAAAATCCTGCTGGGGGGCTTTCAGTCCAGAGCGCTGGGTCTCCTGAAGCAGCACAATGAACTGTGGGAACAGGTAAGCTTTGCTCTCACTTCCGACTGAAAACCGCTACGTCAACCGGCAACACAGCCTAGCGCTGCAGGTGGTTTATTGTTGTATAACATTTATTTTATTATACCAAGTGAAAGAATATTAAAGACTGACTCAATCATATGTTGTACTTGATTTGTCCACTAGGTGGAGCAGGCAGCCACAGAGCTGCAGACCTTCAGTCAGCTGAAGAAGCAAGAAGATACTGCAATTCCCAGAAGACTTGAGGTCAGTCGCTCTGCTGCAAAGGATTGCTCGAAGAGGAAGTCGTTTTCCATCTCATGTCTTTTGTTTTTTTTAGGCCTTGCGGGAAGATGTGGAGCGTCAGATGGAGCGAGAACGAGAACTCCAGCAGCGATATGGTGAAATAGTCATGGAGAGAGATGCCCTGGCTAGCAGCGCTCAGAAGTACTGAGTTGGCCATCATTTCAGATACGTGGAGGCAACATCAAATAGATTGTGTTTTTGTCATGGAGATCAATAAAGTTTATTTGATCAATGCGAAGTGTTGTAAGAAGTAACTCTCAGTGAGCGGATGTGAGGCTGCATCTTCCTGGAGGAAGATGTCCAGGTGAGAAAACCACGCACTCGCGGGCAGAACATGTAAAGTCCACAGATTCCAACCCAGGTCTTCTCCATCTGCTGACTGTGTGGCCAACAAGTTAACCACTCCCTCATCGTGCAGCCAACTTGTAAGTCATGACGAATCCAAATATCTGAAAGAGTTTTGTTCATATTTTGTCATGTCACGTTATTGATTATCTGGATCAGTATCTGCAGCATAATATCTTGGAACATCCCGAACAGAAAGCTTTCTAGTTCTTGCAGAATCTGCACCTATTCAGCTGTATTTGTTTGGATTCTGCGCTTTGAAAATGCTCTGTTTTAATTAATGTACTCCACCCACAGACTTGCCTCCAGGCACTTCCGGTGTTGTGCCGCTTTCGCTGCGTTGACTTCACTCCTCCACCAGATGTCGCTAATGCTTCACTGAAGCACCAAAGCTCCCAATTATTAGAAGGCAAGACTCAAAGCCTCATGAGGCTTCACCTCTACTAGTAATGCAAAAACTAATAAGATATATATTATTCATACTCAACCATCAAATCATAACGTCATGTGTCAGCTTTGATCCGTCTGTAACGATTGTATCATAGGTGCTCTGCTACTGGTACGAGTGAGCACCGTCTCAAGCGGCTCCTCACTGCTGCTGCCATCCGGTGGCCAACACGAGCATTGCAGCTTTGCATCTACAGGTGGCTCTTGCTTTGCTTACGGTGAATGAACACATTGATTAGCTCGAACAATTCTTTCCATACAAGTTCCCACATACACAAAAACTGGAAAAACTAAATATTTTTACTCATTACAGCCTGACCGTGTCACCCAAACCCCGCAATCACACTGGAGCCGTCTCGGCAGTCGTCCTGGTCCGATGGGTCTTGTCACCAAAGTGCCTCTCAAACAGGTAAATCTGGCAAATTAATACAAAAGACCAAAAGGGAACTGTTGATAAATACACAACTATTTTTATTTCACAAACAAGTGACCAAAAGACTTGCTTTTATTATGCTAAACACAGGAACAGCTAAACCATTAGCTAACTGAAAACTAGCTAACAGTAGCAAAAGCTTTGGGTGAGCACAGCTACCATACAGTTTATTAGTCTTAAATATCACACCAAAAGGTAACATTTTGTATGTGTAAACAGAATCCGAGTCATTAGTTCAGCTATTTAAACGTTTACTTAACTACTGATACAAAAATATTCATCATTGCTAACTTCTTCCGTCGTGGAGTCTATAAAATGTCCTTAAAGGGGAAGTGCACTTTTTTTTCGATGTTGCCCATCATTAATTTTCGGCTGAAAATATTTTTATCTCCAAAAGGGGGCGCTGCAAAAATTTTTTTTGGGAACCACTGGGTGGTGTCCTGGATTTTTTTATGAATTCTTTCTGTCAAGTCTCTGCGGTCCACAGGAGCAGCTGCCACACAGCACCAATATGAGTACACTTGGTACACACACACTCATGCAAACCGGCCTTATTACCTCCTCCAGATTGGCTTTTGAAATGCCCAGATGCCTGTGACCTCGCAGCTCCCCATAAATGCAGACTTATTGTGATTAAAGCATGATTGGCAGTGCTGGTTATTAAGTCTAATCTTGGCCACATATGTGGTGTGGTGGGCAGAGGGCAGGTTGCGGTGGGTGCCAGCCGGATGCCACACAGAGGCTAATTCACTATGACATGCAATCAGTGCACGGTGACACACATCTCACTTCCCCTCAATAAACTACGTGCTGCACACACTTTACAGTAACACACGGGAGAGGGTTCACCTTCAGCAGGACACACAAATCCACTTCCACTGTACTCTAACTCAAGTCAGCCATTGACTAAACTTTCCTTTTTTTCTTTTTTTTTTGTGATGAAAATGTTTTTTCTGTTTTTTGTAGCATTTGCGTGGTTTTCTCCGGGTACTCCGGTTTCCTCCCACATTCCAAAAACATGCTAGGTTAATTGGTGACTCCAAATTGGTATGAAAAAGGTATGAATGTGAGTGTGAATGGTTGTTTGTCTATATGTGTCCTGTGATTGGCTGGCCACCAGTCCAGGGTGTACCCCGCCTCTCGCCCCAAGACAGCTGGGATAGGTTCCAGCATTAGTTGTGGGCAAAACCGTTCCTTTCAGTGAACCGGTTCATTCAGTAAAAAGATCTGTTCATTTCGGTCAGTTGGTCGTTAGCCTGTGATCTCCCCCTGTGTGTAGACCCGGTCACCCGTGTGACCAGGGTTCAATTCCACCCTCGGCCATCTCTGTGTGGAGTTTGCATGTGCATGCGTGGGTTTTCTCCGGGTACTCTGGTTTCCTCCCACATTCCAAAAACATGCTAGGTTAATTAGCGACTCCAAATTGTCCATAGGTATGAATGTGAGTGTGAATGGTTGTTTGTCTATATGTGCCCTGTGATTGGCTGGCCACCAGTCCAGGGTGTACCCCGCCTCTCGCCTCAAGACAGCTGGGATAGGCTGAGGATAAGCGGTAGAAAATGAATGAATGTCCCATCACATCTGATGTCACATCAAAAACGTGACGCATAATGGGAACGCAACCTGTCGGCAGCTGAAAGTTTGATGCCGGCTCTACATCAGAGCAGTGTGGGTGCGGGAGGGGGGACTCACAGTACATTAAAAACATTAGACATGCTGTCGAAAATAACGGTGTATAATGACTACATCTGCAATATTCTATTATTGACATACTGACAAACAGAAACTGACAGGTGGTTTGATCCAACTGTAATAATCCATCTGATTTATATTTGGGAATTCCCAAAGATGCCGACATGCCGTATAAGAACTCGCAACAAGGTGACATTACAGGCAAGCTATTGATATGACCACATTGGCATTTGGTTGTGTGATGGTAACCTATCGGCATGCTAATGTAAATATGCTTGCATTTTTTTCTAGTCCATGAGTAACTCAAGAGGAAGTGTTGTAGGGAATTCCATCGGAAAATTGTATGATTGTTGACAGGCCTGACCCCTGAGCTCCCGCTATGTTGCCCCATAACTCACAATTAACAAAGACATTAGAGCATCCTGAGAGACCTGTCCAGCATGATTTCCTTCTCTGGCAGTCCTGGGATCGTTAGCACGGCCCCCTGGACCGGAGCCCAGTTCTACGATTCGGCTGGAGAGAAAGCCTTTGTGACAGAGGAGGTGTGGATTAAGAACATGCCCTTCGCACATGTTTCAGATATGGCTATGATAATAACTCTATTTCTTATTGCCCATGATGCCACAGCTGCTCCCAGCAAATCAAGATGATACAGAGGCTTAAGAACTTTGATTGATACTCATGTAGCAGGGGGGGCACCAGGGTGTTCTGGTGCACAATAACACCAGCATATACCTCCAGATACACACCTCTCACAGTCAGGAAGGAAGAAGACCCACCAACTCTTACAATCATTCATTTTCATTCATTCGTTTTCTACCGCTTATCCTCACGAAGGTCGCAGGGGGTGCTGGAGCCTATCCCAGCTGTCTTCGGGCGAGAGGCGGGGTACACCCTGGACTGGTGGCCAGCCAATCACAGGGCACATATAGACAAACAACCATTCACACTCACATTCATACATATGGACAATTTGGAGTCGCTAATTAACCTAGCATGTTTTTGGAATGTGGGAGGAAACCGGAGTACCCGGAGAAAACCCACGCATGCACGGGGAGAACATGCAAACTCCACACAGAGTGGAACGCACTAACCACTCGACCACCGATAACTACACATATCAACTCCTAAACAGAAATCCAAGGAAATACAGCAGGAATAGGTGCAGATTCTGGAAGACCTAGAAAGCTTACCGTGTAGCTGCTCTATAGGAGTCCACAACTCAATACAAAGGTCTGACAAATGAGCATAATAGGTCCCCGTTAATATGGTCATGTCTGGAAACAATTATTCATTCATTCGTTTTCTACCAGCCAATCACAGGGCATATATAGACAAACAACCATTCACACTCACATTCATACCTATGGACAATTTGGAGTCGCTAATTTAACCTAGCATGTTTTTGGAATGTGGGAGGAAACCGGAGAAAACCCACACATGCACAGGGGGGAACATGCAAACTCCACACAGAGATGGCCGAGTGTGGAATTGAACTCGGGCCTCCTAGCTGCGAGGCCTGCGCGCTAACCACTTTGTGAAAAAATTGAATAAACATGCAAAAACTGAGTTTTTGAACAGAATATTATTTTTACAAAAAATAATTGCCTTTAGGGGATGCACGGTAGTCGAGTGGTTTGTGTGCAGACGTCACAGCTAGGAGACCAGGGTTCAATTCCACCCTCTGCCTCGGCTATGTGGAGTTTTCTTGTTCTCCCCGTGCATGCGTGGGTTTTTTCCCGGGTACTCCGGTTTCTTCCCACATTCCAAAAACATGCTAGGTTAATTAGCGACTCCAAATTGTCCATAGGTATGAATGTGAGTGTGAATGGTTGTTTGTCTATATGTGCCCTGTGATTGGCTGGCCACCAGTCTCTTGCCCGAAGACAGCTGGGATAGGCTCCAGCACCCCTGCAACCGTCGATAAGTGGTATAAAATGAATGAACGACTGAATAATTGCCTTTATATATTGAAAGCACACAAATAGTTCCACTTTAATTTGTGATCTTCCAGCTAACGTTTCCCCTGTGGTGGTTCTCCACATGTACCAGAACTCATTTCAGTGATGTTCCCTAATGGTAGGGACATTTACTGTCAATTAGAAGATGATACCAAATGAAACAGTAAATGTTCTCTTTCCTTTTCCAGTTTTCTCTCCGTCTATCTCTCTCATTCCCTCCCTTCCTCTCTGTCTTATTATCTGTGGCCTTGGCTCAAGTGGCTCGCTGCCAGAACCAGCAGAGTGACTTTGGCTTTGCCTGCCAAGGTGCGTTAGCTTGTGCGGCACGGTCCTGCCGAGCCCATCACTAATGTGCCAGCACTGGCGAGGGCATGGCGGATGGGGCAGCACGGCTGCTGCCCACAACCCAGATACAGATCCCGAGAGAGTGCACACTGGGTGAAGGTGTTAATGCTTTCAGATCTGGTTAAGCACACGATGACAGCTCTGTTGCCGGGTGAATGAAAGAAAGCTGGGGGGGGGGGGGTTGCTGTTGTCCTTTCTACAACTTTGCATCCAACACATATATACATAAAATGTATTTAATACAATTAATACATGAATACACATGTATTGGAGATGGCATTTGTACAGCAATTCTTAACGTTTTCTTCAATTATTCTGCTATATGAGTAACACAGATTGGAGGGGTTAAAGACCGCTTCCCGCGAGGGTTGATTCCTTGGAGGTGTAGCGCCGCTGTCTTGAGCGGCTTTGTCTCCCTGGATTATTTTGTTTGTTACGCTCGGGGTGTTGGTGGACTCCATATGCAGAGAAAAGGTTAAGAGAAAACTATGGTAATGGTTGTATTTCATTTGAACATGCATCAGATTACAATTGAATGCATCCCATAATCAGTTCACAGTTCCACATGTCCAAAAGGAGTAGGAAGAAGCAAAGCTTATTAAATCCTACCCCTCCATCTGGTACTTTTACAATCGGTAACTGTTACATTTGTTCACTTCCTGCCTTTCTAATCAAGTTGAATTTTCTTTTTAATTAAAATTTTTTTTTTGTAATTATTTTACATATTTTTGTTTTATTTATTTATTTTTTTTATTTGCATTGTTTGACTTCCTTACTCAATCCATTCCATAGTTTGATTCCACATACTGAAATGCTATGGCTTTTTAACGTAGTCCTAGCATAGAAGTGTTTCAAATGTACTTCTTCGCTGAGATCATATTTCTCCTCTCTTGTATTTTATGACATTTTTAGCTAATTGGTTATTTTTAGCCTTATGCATTATTTTAGCTGTTTGAAGATGAACTATATCAGCAAGTTGAAGTATTTGTGATTTTAGAATTAATGAGTTAGTATGTTCTCTGTAGGCGGCATTATGAATTATCCTTACTGACCTTTTTTTGCAGTACATTTAGCAAGTGTAGATTGCTTTTATAGTTATTACCCCATATTTCCACACAATAAGTAAGATATGGTAAAACCAGAGAGCAATAAAGAGTGTGGAGTGATTTCTGATTGAGAAAAAATTTTGCTTTGTTAAATATTGAAATATTTCTGGCCACCTTATGTTGTATATTTGTATGATTTTAGTTTTACTTAAGTTCAAGGGCAATCTATTATCATCAAAACTAAGGTCTGAAATTTGGTAGGAGGAGGTCCGAGTCCACTGGGCAGTAGAGAAAACACTCCAAAAAGTTGTAGGAGCAACTACAAGAAAAAAAAAATGTAGATTGAGGTGCTGAATGAGAGCGAGAACGTACCAAAAATGGAGCTGCAATGACGCTGGTGTCATGGTAAACATAAGAATAATCCAGCATTGCTCACCTGTCAGCACTGTAGGCATCTTCCGTTGGATATTACCACAAGGAATTGGGTATTATTTAGGAAATAAAAACGTCAAGAGCTAGTTGTTTGTGTTGACAGCTGTTTCAGACTCTTATTGTGTAATTATGCGCATGTGTACTGTATTTTAACATCAGCGTATTGCCAAAAATGTGTCTGTCTGCCATGTGTGTCATGTACTCCGCCGGTCACAGGTGAGTGTCATACGTGATGATCATTATTGCCATACACCTGCTCCGCTCCCGCAATTAACTTTGCCAGTGCAAATGAGCTTTATTGCATCACGGAGGCCGAGCCTCCTCCCTAACAGATAAGACGACGTTCATCTGCTGGATGTAATTAAGGTAATGGGAGATGGAGGGTGGAACGGAGTGAGCAAAAGCCAAGGATATGAACGGGATGTTTTGGGTGGAAAAATAGGGAAGAGAGGGTTGAGAGGATTTTGCAAAAGAATGGAAAAAAAGATGAACTGATGGTTTGTGGGAATTCAGTGTTAAAAAAATAATATTCAAGGGGGCTGCGCGGTGGGCGAGTGGTTATCGTGCAGACCTCACAGCTAGGAGACCCGAGTTCAATCCCACTCTCGGCCATCTCTGTGTGGAGTTTGCATTTTTCTCCAGGTACTCCGGTTTCCACATTCCCACATTCCAAAAACATGCTAGGTTAATTAGCGACTCCAAATTGTCCATAGGTATGAATGTGAGTGTGAATGGTTGTTTGTCTATATGTGCCCTGTGATTGGCTGGTAGTAAATGAATGAATGAATAATTGGTTCCAGACATGACCACATTAAAGGGGACCTATTATGCTCATTTTTCAGACCTCTGTATTGAGTTGTGAACTCCTATAGAGCAGCTACACAGTAAGCTTTCTAGTTCTTCCAGAATCTGCACCTATTCCTTGAATTTCCAAAACAGTCTGTTTAGGAGTTGATATGCGTAGTTATATATAATATATAACACACTCAGACTTCCATAGGTTGTTGTGACTGAAGATGAGAATGGATGCAAATAGTAACAGGCCTGCGAGCGCTAGCTAGCTAGCTAGTCACTGTAAAAGTTTTTTCAACACATCTGCAAAAAAATAACAAACACTATACGATTGTGAATGGTTGTTTGTCTATATGTACCCTGTGATTGGCTGGCCACCAGTCCAGGGTGTACCCTGCCTCTTGCCCCGAAGACAACTGGGATAGGCTCCAGCATTAGTGGTGGGCAAAACTGTTCATTTTAGTGAACCGGTTCATTCAGTAAAAAGATCTGCTCATTTCGGTCATTTCATTCATTTCGGAAGTATTATGACAGCCCCACGGATACTCCAGGTACTCCGGTTTCCTCCGACATTCCAAAAACATGCTAGGTTAATTAGCAACTCCAAATTGTCCATAGGTATGAATGTGAGTGTGAATGGTTGTTTGTCTATATGTGCCCTGTGATTGGCTGGCCAACAGTCCAGGGTGTACCCCGCCTCTCGCCCAATGTCAGCTGGGATAGGCTCCAGCACCCCCGTGACCCTCGTGAGCATAAGCGGTAGAAAATGAATGAATGAATGGCTTTTAGGGTTCTCTTAACCAAAAAGGTTCCCGACCCCTGCTTTGTCACATTTCAACCTTTTTTTTTCTAAATCCATTTACTACCCTCAAATGGCCCCAGAAGGGCGGAAACCAGATGTAAACAGAACAACCAACATGTATTCACCTGAAATCTTAAGTGTAGAACCTGCCTTTGTACTATTCGGTTGTGGGAAGAATACACTTTACACCATTTATGTTCTTAGGTATTAATACACACAACATGTACAGTGTATACCACCAGGTGGTGTTCTCATTCCTTGTCTCATTTCAGATGTTTCACATCTACTTTTTTTTTTTATTATCCCATAGCTCCTTAGTCTCAGCCATTGTCTCCACATTTCTTCTATAAACATATTTTTTTTTCTAGTTTGTCAGCCTCCACTGAGTTTAATCACAATAGCCACCATGTGACTGATTGTGTGGTGAATGAGCTGTTTATTGGATGCAAGGCAAACAAATTGGAGTTAGACGTGTTCCCCGACTTGTCTAATGAGCGCCAGGGTGATGTATAGAAGTCTCCGTGTCTGCTCGCTCCTTTCTCAGCGTGGACCAAACCCAAAACAAGCTTTGGCGTTCTGCCAGGGCAATCTTGATAATTCAGATGCACAAACCAGGAACCCAAGTGTGTGTCTGTGCCAAAGACGGAGACGCACTTTATTTCAAATACTTTGCATCTATGCAAATGCAGGTAAAATATCTGTTTTAATTTCTCTTTCTTTGTAAATTACCTAGGCCTTGAACCATAGTACACAGAAAATTCAAGTACTTGAAGGAGTAGATGTAGATGTCAGGGGTCGGAAACCTATGGTTTTAATTCCAAAGAAACACATCTGGAATAGGTGCAGATTCTGGAAGATCAAAAGATCTCAAAAAGAGACACAACAGGAGTCCATTTGCGTACCTGAACGCACCGTAGTGCAGATGACTAAAAATATGATTCCACTCCAACGGATATCACCTTCAAATTTGTCTCCAGTTTCTTCCTACGAAAAGACGCCGGTGTTCTAGTTTTTTGTATTTGTGACCATAAAATAGATTTGGGTCAGTTAAGGTCAGGGGTCGGAAACCTATGGTTTGCGAGCCATGTATGGTTCTTTTGATATCTTCATCTGGCGCTCTCGGGATTTTTATTTATTTTTTTCAACTTCATTTTGGCCGACCTTTTAAAGGGGATCTATTATGCTCATTTTCAGCCTTTTATTATTGAGTTGTAGACTTCTATAGAGCAACTACACATAATAACCTGCACAAAAAGCTTTCTAGATCTTCCAGAATCTGCACCTATTCCAGATGTGTTTCTTTGGAAGCAAAGCGGTCTGTTTTAATTTACTCCACCCACGGCCCGCTTCCATGCATACTTACTCCACTGTGATTGGTGGAGCTCCCGAGGACTTCCCGACAGCTGCCGATACCCACTTTCTAATTTTGTTTGTTACACACAAGAACGTGATCTTTCCCTTTTGTAGATTACCTGGGCCTTGAACCATAGTACACGGAAAGTTCAAGGACTTGAAGGAGTAGATGTAATACTCTTACCACATATCTTGGTTCGTTCAAACTGGCTGGGCGGGTTGAGTCACAACCGAATGGATCGTGTTAGACGCAAAACCTGTGATTGGTCACAGTCCCAAGGGCTCCCGAGGACTTCCCGACAGCTGCCGATACCCACTTTCCAATTTTGTTGGTGACACACGAGAACGTGTTCTTTCCTTTTTGTAAATTACTTGGGCCTTGAACCATAGTACACTGAAAGTTCAAGTACTTGAAGGAGTAGATACTCTTACCATATATCTTGGTTCGTTCAAACTGGCTGGGCAGGTTTAGTCACAACCGAATGGATCATGTTAGACGCAAAACCTGTGATTGGTCACAGTCCCGAGAGCTCCCGAGGACTTCCCGACAGCTGCCGATACCCACTTTAAAAAAAACATAAACCGATTAAAATTATGGTATGCAAAATTGAAGTAGTTAATGATAAACAAACCTAATCTTGCGCTGTTGCTGTGCATTTATCATTAAATATACTTTTTTACCTGCACTTGGTCCTGCTCGCTGCATCCTGGGGTCGCATCGCAACACCGCCATGACTGATCTTAACAGGGTACGTGGATTGTACCAATTAAATATCGCCAGATGCGGTGAGGGTGTGTGATCCAAAATGGCTGAATAAACAGTACTCATTAATACCACAACATTCAACATACCAGAAGGTAATATACAACAATTTGACAAAAGACAAAATTGGAGGGGGAAATTTTGGTACACAAACTGAAGCGTTGAAAACCAAGGTATGACTGTACGTTTAAAAGCCAGGCCTGGTCATGTCATGTATAGAAGTTGTCTATTATTTTTGTATTTATCGCTGTAAATGTGACTGTAAATGTTAAAGATAGCGCAGTTTGCCCCAAAGGTGCCCCGACTGTGTTGTGTGTTGCTATTTAAGAGCACAGACTTAGTATTCAAGTGCCGTGCTACAGGATGCTCGGCCTCATAAAAGCTCAGCCTGACAAACGTGAGTTGCGTGTTTTTCTGATTTATTAGAGGAGCCCTCCGTTCTTGTTCTCCTTCTCCCCCTCTTAATCTTCCATTATTGTCTCTCCCTCCCTTTCTCCCCCCGTCCTTTTCGCTAGGCATCTGCATTGTGTGTGTATGTGTGTGTATTTCCACCGTTGTCGCCGCCTCTGTCGTTGTGTATGCATGAGCACAAACATGACAAAGTGTGTGAGCATGTGCAAGGATGTCACATGCCCTTAATGACAAACTGTCTGTGATCTCACATTTCTGCCGGTGATGGAACGCGATGCATGGCTTTTGTTGCCATTAA
Organism: Doryrhamphus excisus; assembly: GCF_037039965.1. Taxonomy (NCBI): domain Eukaryota; kingdom Metazoa; phylum Chordata; class Actinopteri; order Syngnathiformes; family Syngnathidae; genus Doryrhamphus; species Doryrhamphus excisus. The sequence continues at coordinate 3,179,408 of NC_136366.1, read as the reverse complement.
TGGAGGCGCGTTATCGCCACTCACACATCAGCGTGACTCTATGACTGATTTGATGCACCTTTGTCTTGTTTTCTCTTTTTAAGGGGGCTGCACTTTCAAATTAGCATGCTGTCTTTACCAACCGCATACACCGGTGTCTATGACCAATCACAAGTGTGTGTTTGGGCATTTTTGTGTGCACTTTTTTTCTTCTTCTTCTTTATTTTGAACATGAAAAACAACAAACCAACCAAAATCAATACAAATAAAAATACCTATATATGTATATAAATGTACACATGTTCAAAAGGGAGTGCGAAGAAGTCAAGACTTATCTAGTCCCACCCCCCCACCACCAAAATTCCAACCTCATCCCAACAAAACATATATTATTCCTTGTCTACACAGAATAAAAACCCCACATTACCCAGCTTGAGGCACCCAACCACATGCCAAAAGCAACCAGTTCATTAGTACTCATCCTATTGTACATCATCCAGTCCAAAAGAAAGAAAGAAACCACTCCAACTAAACAGTCATCACATCAGTCATCACAGGCTAACATGGATATAAAAACATCACTGTTATGGTATTCTTTCATTCATTCAGTCATTCATTCATTTTCTACCGCTTATCCTCACAAGGGTCGCGGGAGTGCTGGATCCCAGCTGTCTTCGGACGAAAGGCGGGGTACACCCTGGACTGGTCACCAGCCAATCACAGGGCACATATAGACAAACAACCATTCACACTCACATTCATACCTATGGACAATTTGGAGTGGCTAATGAACCTAGCATGTTTTTGGAATGTGGGACGAAGCCGGAGTACCCGGAGAAAACCCAAGCATGCACAGGGAAAACATGCAAACTCTACACAGAGATGGACGAGGGAGGTATTGAACCCTGGTCTCCTAGCTGTGAGGCCTACACGCTAAACCACTCGGTGAAAAGAAATTGAATAAACATGCAAAAACTGAGTTTTCGGACAGCATATTATTTTTACAAAAAATAATTGCTATTGGGCTGCACGCCGGTCGAGTGGTTAGTGTGCAGACCTCACAGCTAGGAGACCAGTGTTCAATTCCACCCTCGTTCTCCACCCACATTGAACCCTGGTCTCCTAGCTGTGAGCTGTGCTAACCACTCGACCGCCGTGCAGCCCGGCATTCTTTCAGTGAGATAGAAAAATAAAAGCATGTGAGAGAAAAAAAAGAAGAATATTCTTTAAAATACCTCAAATTAAATTAAATAATCACACTTGAATCTTACTACTACTTTTACTTACTTTTTTAAATAAATAAATAAAAAACTATATTATGGAAAGCAGGAAGTGAACAAATGTAACAGTTACTGATTGTAAAAGTACCAGATGGAGGGGTAGGACTTAATAAGCTTTGCTTCTTCCTACTCCTTTCGGACATGTGGAACTGTGAACTGATTATGGGATGCATTCAATTGTAATCTAATGCATGATGGCTAATACATTTGTTAGTCATTGAACAGTTGTGATGCAAACGGTTTGGTTTATATGAGCTGTTAAATTACAAGCAGTCAGTAAAGTACAAAACTCTCCTATTTGACGAGTGTTGCCCTTTCAGGGATATATGAAGTCAATAAGTGCTCTAATATAAAGCTTCTTATATGATTGTATAATTGTGTGTGCTCATCACAAGGAGTGCGCGGACACACTTTTATAGACTCTTCTTCCCTTTGGTATAATCTCTCATAACTCTACTTGTTATAATCTTGCAAAAAAAAGATGAAAAGGTCAAGTCTGGAAGGTGAATAAGGAAGGATTGAAAGGACTGTGGAAGGAAACAATAGTGAAGTGGAAGTGAGAAAAGGAGCAGTGTGGATGTGTGCGTTTCCATCTTTCACCACTAGTCTCTGCTGTTGGATTAAGGATGAAACTTTTCCAATCCCAGAGAGTATAAAGTGCATGCAAATAATAATTTCTCTATTTCTTGGACAATGGCGGTTTTAGGGGAAGTATTGAATTGTTGACTAAGTAGGATGCGGTGACTGCTGGTGGGCTGCCGGCTCTTTGCAAAACAAATAAAGTAATGTTTTTATTTCATTTGAACATGCATCAGATTACAATTGAATGCATCCCATAATCAGTTCCCAGTTCCACATGTCCAAAAGGAGTAGGAAGAAGCAAAGCTTATTAAATCCTACCCGTCCATCTGGTACTTTTACGATCAGTAACTGTTACATTTGTTCACTTCCTGCTTTCCTAATAATTTTTTTTTATTTGATTAATTTTTATTGATTTTATTTTTATTTTATTTTATTTTTAGTCACATACCGAAGTATGAGGTGATATGAGCATCCAATGCCATAATGGGTACCATAGTAAGTGTCAATATAGTGATATATATAGCACATCATGACTAGTTCAAGGGACATTGAGGTGGACAAGGTGATACCATTACTGACATGGGGGGCAGGGGGGCACACATTGGCTGATACATTCATTATTGTTAATTGTTATTAGAAAATTATTTCTTATTGGCTGCATGAGGCAGAGTGGTTAGCACGCAGGCCTCACAGCTGGGAGACCTGAGTTCAATTCCACCCCGTGCATGCGTGGGTTTTCTCCGGGTACTCCAGTTTCCTCCCACATTCCAAAAACATGCTAGGTTAATTAGCGCCTCCAAATTGTCCATAGGTATGAATGTGAGTGTGAATGGTTGTTTGTCTATATGTGCCCTGTGATTGGCTGGCCACCAGTCCAGGGTGTACCCCGCCTCTCGCCCCGAAGACAGCTGGGATAGGCTCCAGCACTAATTGAAGTCAAAGTCAACATCATGAGACAATTTGACCGGAACCGACCAAAGCAACACAAAATATACGTTCTTTTGTCTCCCACGTAAAATTGTGTGCTGCAGTGAAATGCGTCCAAGCGGAAACAGCGATTTGGCTGAACTAATTTTCCGCACTACAGAGTTTTGACATAATTGGCCCCCGATTGAGGGGTGGCTGGCTAGTGGCCAAGGGTGGCCTGGGCCATCCCTGGTCATTGAAGGGACACTTGGTGGCAGGATCTTGTTTTTGTTTTTATTTGTATGGAAAATGTTTCATATTTTGATGAACTCAAATACATGGGAAACATATCAAAAGTAACAAGAAAATAAATATTTTACTTAAATAGATATTTTTTGCTTAATGCCAGAGAATAAAAATAAATATATTTCTTGACTTATAGTCTGCTTAACTAAAAAAAAAAAAAACTGAGCATTCATATTCATATTACATTTTACAAACCAGTTTTGATTCTCATGGCAATATGAGACAAAGTGATGTCACCTCAATACGGGATCGTTCCATTTTTCAAGGGACAGATGGCAACCCTAACAACAACTAACTCCAGAGTTAAAACATTTAACATAATACGTTTTGTTCTCTGTGGACTTTTCCCTGTCAGGGGTCGTACAGCTAGTCAATCGCATGGATGCTTTTGGTTTTTTTTTTTACGCCGATTGTCCTGGCAGGGAATCAAACCCATTCCCTCTGCCGTGAAAGGCAGGTTTAGCATAATACATACTAGATTGTTAAATAATAATACATTTTCCTCTACTTTAGTATATTTAGTATACACTATGCAGCTTATCCTGACTGGGGTTGTAGGGGGATGCTGGAGCCTATCCCAGCTGACTTTGGGTGAGAGGCGGGGTACACCCTGGACTGGTGGCCAGCCAATCACAGGGCACATATAGACAAACTCTACTGTAAATTTGTTGTAATGTCAAAATTAGCATTAGCATTAGCATACATTTGTAATATTATACAGAGATATGAAACACACTAGCGCACAGACCTCACAGCTAGGAGACCAGGGTTCAATTCCACCCTCGGCCATCTCTGTGTGGAGTTTGTATGTTCTCCCCGTGCATGCGTGGGTTTTCTCCGGGTATTCCGGGTATTCCGGTTTCCTCCGACATTCCAAAAACATGCTAGGTTAATTAGCGACTCCAAATTGTGAATGTGAGAGTGAATGGTTGTTTGTCTATATGTGCCCTGTGATTGGCTGGCCACCAGTCCAGGGTGTACCCCGCCTCTCGCCCGAAGACAGCTGGGATAGGCTCCAGCACCCCCTGCGACCCTCGTGAGGAAAAGCGGTAGAAAATGAATGAATGAATGAAAACAACCATTCACACTCACATTCATACCTATGGACAATTTGGAGTCGCTAATTAACCTAGCATGTTTTTGGAATGTGGGAGGAAACGAGATGGCCGAGGGTGGAATTGAACCCTGGTCTCCTAGCTGTGAGGTCTGCGCGCTAACCACTCGACCGCCGTGCCGCCCGGTAGAAAATTAATGAATGTTAAATTATTTTTCAAATCAATAATTGGGTGCACAAGTTTGAAATATTTTGGATTTTATTGAACACAACATTTTCATAGAAAATGAATGAATGAATTAATGCCATCTTTTTCTTTGCATTGTGCCTTTTTGCTCTGTTTTTACTATTTCTGCTGTTTTTAGTGGTTAAAATGAGCCCACAAACCAATGGTTTCATGCATTTCGGATAGTTAATTCCAATTTACTATGCTGCGAAAAAATAAAAACTAACCTTAAGAAGTATAAATTGTGTAACCATTTAATGACACGCAGAGATAAGAATGACTATCCACCATGATTGTATATAAGAGATACTATATAACAAAAAAATTCAATACTCCAATTCTGCTTTATCAAACTCCATCAACTCTTCTTTTCTTGTTTTTGAGTCCTGGTGGGTCCTTTCATTGTGTCGCGTTCCTTTCCCACAGTGTTGCGGATAAATGGGTTATCAGAGATTAGCAGCAGGGATAAAGTGTCGTGATATTGGCGCTGACAGCAGTGAATATTAAGAAGCGCATTACAATCTTGTTTTAAGGGCAGCATTAGCATGAAATACAACACATTTCCCCAGCCTTGTGCACACATGACGCAATTCAGTTCACTCTGTGATTGGCCGGAAAGCCGATCAAGGATGTTAACGCCCCTCGTTAACATAATTTAACTGAGATTAATTAAGATATATCAGTTTGGAAAAGTTTTTTTAAGCCATTTCTAAAGCTTTGGGACTCTAGCATACCACAGTGAGAGCCACAAATGGCGAAAATAAAATTGAACAGTGTTGAACCTTCCAAAGAGTGTCGAGCCAACCAAAAATTACTCCAAGAGCGCAGTGACAAATCATCCAAGAGGTCACAAAAGACCCCACAACAACAACATCCAAAGAAGTGCAGACCTCACTTGGCTCGGTTAAGGTCAGTGTTTATGACTCCACCGTAAAAAAAAAAAAAAAACGCCTGCATGGGCATGTTCCTCACAGCTAGGACAATTTGGAGTCGCTAATTAATCTAGCATGTTTTTGGAATGTGGGAGGAGAACGAGGGTGGAATTGAACACTGGTCTGCTAGCTGTGAGGTCTGCACACTAACCACTCGGTTAGCAGCCTAAAAGCAATTATTTTTTGTAAAAATAATATGCTGTTCGAAAACTCGTTTTTTGCATGTTTATTTAATTTTTTCACCGAGTGGTTAGCGCGCAGGCCTCACAGCTTGGAAACCCGAGTTCAATTCCACCCTCGGCCATCTCTGTGTGGAGTTTGCATGTTCTCCCCGTGCATGCGTGGGTTTTCTCCGGGTACTCCGGTTTCCTCCCACATTCCAAAAAACATGCTAGGTTAATTAGCGACTCCAAATTGTCCATAGGTATGAATGTGAGTGTGAATGGTTGTTTGTCTATATGTGCCCTGTGATTGGCTGGCCACCAGTCCAGGGTGTACCCCGCCTCTCGCCCGAAGACAGCTGGGATAGGCTCCAGCACCCCCGCGACCCTCGTGAGAAAAAAGCGGTAGAGAATGAATGAATGGTTAGCACGCAGGCCTCACAGCTAGGAGACCCGGGTTCAATTCCACACTCGGCCATCTCTCTCCGTGCATGTGTGGGTTTTCTCCGGGTACTCCGGTTTCTTCCCACATTCCAAAAACATGCTATGTTAATTAGCGACTCCAAATTGTCCATAGGTATGAATGTGAGTGTGAATGGTTGTTTGTCTATATGTGCCCTGTGATTGGCTGGCCACCAGTCCAGGGTGTACCCTGCCTCTCGCCCGAAGACAGCTGGGATAGGCTCCAGCACCCCCACGACCCTCGTGAGGATAAGCGGTAGAAAATGAATGAATGAAAACAAAATGACAAAAAATAAGTAAATATAAAAAAAACAAAATATACAAAAAAACTTGTATAAACATACCCATTATGTCATTGTATGGTCATATCACCTCGTACTTTGGTACGTGACAAAAATAAAAAAAAAATACAAATAAAAACAAAAATAAAACTTAAACTATATTAGGAAAGCAGGAAGTGAACAAATTGTCCATAGGTATAAATGTGAGTGTGAATGGTTGTTTGTCTATATGTGCCCTGTGATTGGCTGGCAACCAGATGTACATGTACATGACCATAAACAATTTTAATGGTATAAACATAAAATCTAATTTTTTTTAGCCTTTTCTCAAAATATCAAAGATTTTTTTTGTATTTTCAGGATGAGGCCCTCGCTGGAAAAAGTTTGGACACCCCTGTTTTAGACTTTCCGTGTTTTGGTACTGGTTCCAAATATAAAAGCAAACCCAAACAGTCTCCATGTTGGATAGTTATTATATTCATCAATGCGGACTCGGAACATATATCATATCATATCATATCATATCATATCATATACGGACGGCGCTGATTCACCGTGTGACCAAAGACTGAGCCCAAGTTGAGACTAATGAAGTCTTTAATTTGGTTATAGTTTATTAATGTCAGAGACACTCCGCCATTAATCATGTTAAAATACCCCTGAGTGCGTGTGCCCGCATAAACGTAGCGTCGTCTGTGTGTGTATGTGTGTGTGTGTGTGTGTGTGTGTGTGTGTGCTACTTCTGGATTTGTGTTTATGCTTAGGGGGCTGTTAAAAATGCCAAGGGGGCAAATATCTATCTCTGTAGGCTTCCTTTAGAACCATAAAATGTAAAAAAAACAATCCTCTTGCCACCTTTGTGACATCGGCCTTACTGTGTGTGTGTGTGTGTGTGTGTGTGTGTGTGTGTGTGTGTGTGAGAATACAGTTAGTGTACAAGTCATCACCGGCGCTAATTTTGCATACATTTTAAAGGATGGTCATTATCGCCGTGGGTTACCCCTCAGCCCTCCATCACAAACCCCGCAAACCATTTTCATTCCAGATTCATTAATATGCAAACTTATTCAAATGAGATTGTAATTAAGCATCTACTGAGTGGGAACCCTTTTCATGATAATTTATGATAAACTCCTCGCCACCTTTGATTGAGATTGATTTTTGGCGCAGGCGAGCCGACCTGAATACAAAGCTGCACCTGAGAGAACCTGGAGGGAGAAGAAGACTTTTAAAAGAGCAAACTTATTTCATGGCTGATTGTGTCACAATCATCTCGGAGAAGTAACAAAGATCTATTTGAATAATGCATTCCCACCGTGCTCGCGATGAGCTGAAAAATAGGAGGGGGGAAAAAAAAAAACAAAAAACACGGGCATATCTGTTGTTGGCATCAGAGTGACAAAGTGATGTGTGTGTGTGTGTGTGTGTGTGTGTTTGTGATGGAAGTGAAACCAAGCAGAACTCGGATACACCGCAGTTTATTGGAATCATTACAACCTTTACGGAAAAAAATAATCAAAATGGACTCTCAGTTTTACATTTATGTTGCCATTCTTAACAGCAAGCATCTGGAGCCCTTATTTGTTTACCAAAAATAATTTTTATATGGAAATAAAACACATAGATATAAGATTAAAAAGATTTAAAAAAAGATTAAAAAAGATTAAAAAAAAGATTAAAAAAAGATTAAAAACGCCTGATAAAAAAAAACCATAAATAATAAAAAATATATACATAAATAATGTCCTGTGATGCTCAAGGACACAACAACAACAAACCAAACAGTAAGCCTCATGGGATTCGCACTCCACTCATGTGACCGCTTGTGTCACTTGGACCCAGGTGCAGACACCCAGGGATACGGACGCCTTTATTTGCTGCCTCTTCAGGACAGCAAAATGCAAAAACACAAAAGGGAATCGAGGGAGACGATTCCAAATGGAAACATGACGGGATAACAAAAACAATGTACAGTTTGGACTTCTTTGAAGATCAGATTGCTGCCATTTGTAGTAGATAGATAGATAGATAGATAGATAGATAGATAGATAGATAGATAGATAGATAGATAGATAGATAGATAGATAAATAGATAGATGATATTACTACTAGTATTATTACTTATATTACTATTAATACAGATAATAGATATATGAATGTTAATAATAATAATAAAGTTAATAAATAAAATAATTAAAATTAATCAATAAAATAAATCAATAAAAATATCAAATTATTTAGGGGGCTTAAACATTTTATTAATTTAATATCAATATTACACATTTTATTAATATTAATAATTAATATTAAACAATATAGATATAGACAATATAGATAATATTAATAGATAAATGTTAATACTAATGTTAATGTTAAAAAAAATAATAAAAATTAATGAATAAAATAAATCAATAAAAATATCAAATTATTTAGGGGGCTCAAAACATTTTAGAAGGGCTGAAGCCCCCCCGAAAAAATCCAACAAAAAGTAGAAACATTATTAATGTTAATATTACGCATTTTATTAAAATTAATAATTAATATTAATATTTATATTAATATTACACATTTTGTTCATAATAATAATAATAATAATAATGAATAAAATAATTAAAATTAATGAATAAAATAAATCAATAAAAATATCAAATTACTTAGGGGGCTTAAAACATTTTAGAGGGGCTTAAGCTCCCCTAAAAAATCCAACAAAAAGTAGAAACATTAATATTAATATTACACATTTTATTAATAATCATAATTAATATTAATATTAAACAATATAGGTAGAGACAATATAGATAGATAATATTAATATTACTACTACTACTAATAATAATATTAATAGATAGATTAACGTAAATGTTAATAATAATGTTAATGTTAATAAATAAAATAATAAAAATTAATAAACAAAATAAGTCAATAAAAATATCAAATTATTTAGGGGGCTTAAAACATTTTAGAGGGGCTGAAGCCCCCCTAAAAAATCCAACAAAAAGTAGAAACATTATTAATATCGATATTACACATCTTTATTAATATTGATAATTAATATTAATCAATATTAATATTTATATTAGCATAATAATGTTTCTGCTTTTCATTGGATTTTTAGGGGGGCTTCAGCCCTTCTAAAATGTTTTTCAGCTCCATAAATAATTTTCTATTTTTTATTGATTTATTTTTTATTGATTTTCATATAATAGGGCAAAAGCAGGCTAATAAGCAAGCCAATAAGCAAGCTAATACTAGCCTACTACTACTACTACTACTACTACTAGTAGTAGTAATAATCAAAAGAAGAATAATAATGATAATAATAATAATTGGCTAATTAATAATATAATAATGATTATTATATAATTGATGACTGTCCCCTGGACAGAATAGTTGCAGAGCTTGAGCAGTGGTTTTGCAGTGTACTAGATTGTGTGTACTTGTGTAAATGTAATGGTGGCCTAAAACAATTGAGTATCTCTACTAAATTTGTCCAAAAGTGGGAAAGTTATATCCCGGTTCTTGTTTGTTATTTGTTTTTTGGATTTTTTGATATTTTTCAATGTGTACTACATTCATTCATATCCTGTGCATCTCCAGGGATCTAAGCCCCCCCACCCTGTCCTCAGAACCGCGTGGCGCTCCTGGTTGGATCACATCTGCAAAATAAACTAAAATGGAGCCAAAGTTGCAGGTGAGAAACAGGATTGTCACCAAGTGAAATTGTAAAGCAGGGGTCTCAAACTCAACTTTACTTGGGGGCCACTGGAACTCTTTTTATTTACAACATATTGCACAACTGCAGGGTCTTGAGACACATGCTAACTCGCAAACTAGAGAGCTAGCGACCGAAACGGTAGCCTTCAAGTTATTTCCTTTCAACTTAAATAGCCAAAAAAAACTTACCACTTCCACACGGATAGGGAGGATAACTATTAACAGTTATTTAACCTTTAACATGAACATTAATCAAACGTAATCATTTTTTCTGGGTACATGATACCATACAGCATCCATATCAAACTTGCGTGGGCCCGCACTAACGTTAAACTTTCATATCAAGGCGGGGGCCTCAAACTAGTGTCCTGCGGGCCACATTTGGCCCACGGGCCGCATGTTTAAGACCCATGTTGTAAAGCGAGTGGAAAAAAGGAAGCAAATAGAATAGAATCTCCTCGTTATCCTTCCACTCAGTGGTGGACACAACCTCTCAGACGTCAACCGGCTGAGAGGACGGTCCCTTAGAGCACCCTGTTCTGCGGGCCTCCCAATTAGGCCAATTATACGTTCTACAACACAAGGGCCAGTTACACAAAATGGTGTCACGCCCTCGCAAAAATTGGTGTCACTGCGTCCACACTATGAGAGAAAACTGCAGCGCCGGTCAACATGCTGACTAATTACGCCGGGTCAGAGGTGGCGGAGGATGAGAGAGAGAGAGTGGCGTGGGTCAAAACATGTCTGACAGAAGGCGGTTAGAAGTTAACATGGAGGATTTTTGCATCAGGTGATCTTCATTCATTTAAGCTTTCTTGCTTAAAGTGTTAGTTTGCATTGAGGCCATTTTTTCACATATGAAAATAGAAGGGCTGCACGGCGGTTGAGTGGTTAGCACAGACCTCACAGCTAGGAGACCCGTGTTCAATTCCACCTTCGGCCATCTCTGTGTGGAGTTTGCATCCGTGGGTTTTTTCCGGTTTCCTCCCACATTCCAAAAACATGCTAGGGGTGCTGGAGCCTATCCCAGCTGTCTTCAAGCAAGGACTGGTGGCCAGCCAATCACAGGGCACATATAGACAAACAACCATTCACACTCACATTCATACCTATGGACAATTTGGAGTCGCTAATTAACCTAATTAATATTGGGAAATGAAATTGGCGTTTAAATTACAATGTTCAATTTTTGGCAACACACATCAATTATACACTTGTGGGACAATTGAGACTTAGAGTATTTAAAATGGATAGTATGGGCTCTTTAATGTATAACTTGTTTCTGAATATTTGTTGATAATTTTTATTCACTTACCATAAAAATGATCATTGAACGAGCATTGAATATGGAAATTTAGACACTAAAATATCTTTGTAAAATGTCATTATATTTTGTTGTAATTTGTTGTGGTAATACAGTTTGAGAAATAGCAAAATAAAAATGCCATAAATGTATGGAAAGTGCTTGAAAGTGTTTTCAATTGAACGTTTAATATATAACATGTTTCTGAATATTTGTTGATAATTTTTCTTTCTCAGTTACCATAAAAAATGATCATTGAATGAGCATTGAATATGGAATTTTAGACACTAAAATATCTTAGTAAAATAAATAAAAAAATAAATATATATATTTTTTAAATAAATAAATGTATGGAAAGTGCTTGAGGGTTTTCAATTGAACGTTTAAAATACATAAACTGTACAGTTTGTAGTCTTTTCACGCCCAACGGAAGCCAATCACGCGTTTTCTCTCTCACACGGCGGGACGAAGCATTTCTATTGGCCCTTGGTTGAACCTTTGTCGTCTTGTGATTGGCTAGATACTGCAGCGGAAGAGACAAACTTCAGGAAGTGAAATTTCTTCAGTCACTTCATTGTGTTGTTTTGTTTTGTTTTAAACCAGACAGGACAAGTTTTGTAAATTGGAAATGTATTAGCATGTGAGCTGCCGACGTCAGCCCCATTATAACTTTCTTACAGAGACACTGACGAAACTGCGAATTTTCCCAGCAGGTTGGTACATTATGTTTTTAGCGTCGAAGCTACTTGCATGGCTAAGATAGCAGCGATTTGAAGGTAATATTAAACCGCAACATGTCTGTACAACTGAGGGGACTGTAGCTCTCTTCGTGGTTTGTATCATAAGGTTTATGTGACAAAACTGTTTATTATTCGAACTCAAAGTCAAATTATGGTTCTTCCAGACAGGATGACGTTAGATATTATTTGTAGCGATACCTCTACAGACTTGCTAACCTCAATGTAATTGCTACATTTAAGGCCACTAACTAACAATATAATTATTATAATAGTTATGCTAATATTCGACTTTGTTCTCACATACTGTATATTGGCATTTTAAATCACCTCATAAGGTATTGTGTAGAATTGAGTGTATGAGTTGCTCAATAGTAACTATAAAGAACATGATAGCTTTTATACAGACAGTATAAACTATGTGCTTTGATGAGAAAGGAACATTTTGACATGACACATGATATTTTGTAATATGTTAAAGGTTCAATGGCACTGCCTAAAAAGAAGGCATTACCAAAACCGCTGCCAGACGGCTTCATACTGACTGACATGGAGAAGAGGAAATGGAGGCTGGGGAACATCATTGGTCAAGGTGGCTTCGGACTGATCTACCTCGGTAATCAACACACGTGTTTCATAACACTTTTACTAGGAGCGTAATGGCCGCTAACTTAAATTAGGAGAATTTCATTTGTGGGGTTAGCCAGATTAATGATGTCACACTTAGATTAAATACATTACAATTACTGTAGAACAGGGGTGTCAAACTCAATTTACCTGGGGGCCACTGGAGCTAGGGTCTGGGCGAGGCTGGGCCGCATCAGGTTTTCAAAAAAAAAAAACGCATTTATTAAAAACAGAAAAATGAATAAACTTTGCTTTGGTTCCGATTTTCTACAAGAAAAGCTCTGATAAAACATTCCACTGTTCTCAAGTATCTTAATTTTTATTTTTCTACACAAAATAAGATGAAAAATAAATAAATCAAGAATAAAGAAAATCAGTCAATCAGTAATAAATATGATAATAATAATAATAATAAAACACCAAATAATAAAAACTTAAGAAACCACATATAGTTGGTGGGTAGACAAATTATTTTTTTTCAGATTAAAATAAACAAAGCATTATTAGAGCCCTGTAGACATGACAAAACACGACTATAGTCACATTTATACTCTTTTTATTTACAACATATTGCGCAACTGCAGGGTCTTGAGACACATGCTAACTCGCAAACTAGAGAGCTAGCGACCTAAACGGTAGCCTTCAAGTTATTTCCTTTAAACTTCAATAGCCAAAAACTTACCACTTCCACACGGATAGGGAGGATAACTATTAACAGTTATTTAACCTTTAACATTAAACTTTCATATCAAGGCGGGGGCCTCAAACTACAGTAGTTGTGGGCCGCGTGTTTGAGACCCCTGCTGTAGACCGTCATGGTGTATAATAAATGTATGACATAATAAAATGCCTGTGTGTCGTCTTCTCATTCTTTTCTGTTTCATATCAACTTTAAGCATCCAACAACATAGGCGGGCCTGTTTCAGCGGACAGCGATTATGTGATAAAATTGGTAAGTGTAATTGTAATAAAATCTATTGTTAGATTTCTGTATAGAAAACTACATATAAAATTAAATCAAGCGAACTAATATAATGATAGGAGAATCACCCAAGTCATATATTATAGCTTCACGGACACAGTCTTTATTACCAATACTACGGATATGCTGTAGACTCGAGATCATTGTGTTTGATGACTTGAGCTTATATGGCTTGTTTTTTGCAGGAGTACCAAGATAATGGCCCCTTGTTCTCTGAGCTCAAGTTCTACCAGAGGGCAGCCAAACCAGAGAGCAGTGAGTACTAGAACATGTCAGGGCAGCAGCTTGTTGCCACACAAGTGCGCTCGGATGAAGATGTCTGCTGACACAGAAGCTCTTCTACCTGACTCGGAAGTGACAGTTAGCTTCCTCTCTTGTTTGATTTTACCGACATCTTAATCCAGAGGAGACGCAGCGATAGGAACCTCTCGCACATTGTGATTTACGAGCCTCAACCAAGCCACTGACCAGATGTCAGTTTGGTTGTTTGCCAGTCAAACCAGCAGCCATTACCCACTGGGCCAGATTTTGCCGTGCATGGCTTGCATTACATTGTTGGACTTGCAAGGTTTAATCAGCTCATCCATTAACAGGAATCTGAAATCTTTTTCACACCACTATGGCGACAGTTGAACCTTGGTTAGTGTACGCCCCAGTGAAACACTCTTCCAACATCAAAAATGTCTGCAAATATTCTGCCTCTATTTGCGTACATTTTCCGTTAGCGTGCATTATGATGTGCTTTTGTTTGTTTTTTTTATGTTATTAATGCACTGCATGAGTGGAACAAAACATGTGAAAGTCAAACCCGCCTTCCGTTCCCAGCTCTGTCCTCTATGATGACTTTGCAGTTTTTTCTTTACAAACCGTTACACCTTAAGTCTCTAAGATTTTCTTTTGATTATTGCTGCAAAATAAGCCTAAATGGAGCCAAAGAAAGTTGGAAGTGCCAGTATTTGGTAAAGAAGATGATAAACACTCAAAAATAACTCAAGTTTGTGTCCGTGTTGATCTGTTTTTGCCCCTTCTGCCTTATCACCGTTGTTTGTTTAATTTATTTCAAGCAAAACATACAACAGAATATATACAAAAATAGCACAATCAAGTTCAACTTGACTGGAACAAATTAATTGGATTTGTATTGAGTTTTTTTTTTTTTTAATTTATGGACAATTTGATTCATTTAAAGTACATTTTGTTTTGACACCAACTTGGAATGGATTAATGACTTCTGAATCATTTGTCTGACTTGGTTACAGTTCAAAAATGGATGAGAAGTGGAAGACCAGACCACCTTGGCATACCGACATACTGGGGAACAGGGCAGGCTGAGCATAATGACCTCAGGTATTGATATATCCGGATATTAATGCGAGGCTGAGTTTTGATGTACATGTGAGACTTCAGATCCAGGTAGACTATTAGTCAAAAAATATGAACATTTTGCTGATTTTTGGCCTAAAGTAGTCATTTTCAAACATAAAATGACCAAATCAGTGAAGATGCAAATATAAGGAGTTAATAAGACTAAGTAATAAGTATTTACACCCCCTGCGATTTTGCAAGTTTGCAAGAAAATAGGGAGAGATCTGAAATTTTTCACTCTTAGAGACATAATCTAAAAAAAAAAAATCACATATGATTTTTAAAAATTATTTCTTTGTAAATTACTATGGTTCATAAGTATTTGCACCCTTGAGATAATCAGTGCTAATATTTAGTGCAGAAGCCGTTGTTTGCAATTACAGACGTCAAACGTTTCCTGTAGTTCCTCACCAGGTTTGCACATACACCAACAGGGATTTTGGCCCACTGGTCTACACAAATCCTGTCTAGATCTGTCACGTTAAGCTGATATCAATTGGCTACATTGGCTCGGAAACCCTGTATGTGTTCGCACACGCTGAGCTTGTCCTCTTTGTTTAGGTATCGGTTTATGGTTATGGAACGGCTGGGCACTGACCTGCAGAAAATCTGTGAGCGCAATGGAGGTCGACTTAAGAAGGCTAGTGTGCTACGAATTGGTCAAGTAATGGTGAGTTACCAAGACCTCACCTGCCAACGTGTATGAGTTTTCACACTCTACACACATTTTGACCCTTAAGTACACTTGTAGGTATTTATTTTGTTGCATTTCGCCGGTTTCAATTTCGAGTTCAGTCTTTGAAAACTGGATTATGCTCCTGTCTCGGGGCACCAGTTTTACCTTGATAACAATAAACGCACGATAGATTGCTAACCACTGTAATTTTTTTATTATCTGAAAATAATTGCAGGAAAATAACTGTTTTTCTTATTGGTGTTATCTTTTTATCTTATTGATTCTATTGATTTTTTTATTGACCAACTGGCGCACATTACTTAAAAGTCTAAAGAATCCTTGTAACCATTCAAGAACCATTCATGATGTGCTATATACATATATCACTATATTGACACTTACTATGTACTAGTACTACTTACTATGGTACACATTATGTCATTGGATGCTCATATCACCTCGTACCAAATTACGAGGTGTATTATTAAAAAAAATAATAATTAAAAAAAAACCCTTAAACTGTATTATGGAAAGCAGGAAGTGAACAAATGTAACAGTTGCTGATTGTAAAAGTACCAGATGGAGGGGTAGGATTTTGGACTTTTGGACATGTGGAACTGTGAACTGATTATGTGATGCATTCAATTGTAATCTGATGCATGTTCAAATGAAATTAAACCATTACCATAAACAGTCAAAATAGCTTGCATGACTTGAACAATGGCACATACAACAGGAGAAAAATGTGCAAATGTCTAGTGTAATATGTGCAAAGCTGAGCCGGAAGGCAAAGCTCTCAATTTACCGGTCGATCTATGTTCATGGGTTTTGGGTCGTGACCGAAAGAACGAGATCGCGGATAAGCGACTGAAATTAGTTCCCTCCATAGGGCAGCTGGACTCGCCCTAAGAGTTACTTTTTTTTTTTAGATGTCATGAGCATTTTCATTAAGCAGTCAGTTTCCATTAAAAAGCACATAAAACATTTGAATTGGCTACAAACTTTTTTTTCTCAAGCCATGCCTAAAAGAGAGTTGCACTACCATACTGATGTTTTGCTGAATGAAATACAGCACATTGCTTTGTTTATTTCTAGGTGGATACTTTGGAGTTTATGCATGACAATGAGTACGTCCATGCAGATATCAAAGCTTCCAACCTCATGCTGGGTTACAGAGACCCTCAAAAGGTTAGTCCACAATATATCTCTCTTGACTTCATTCCCAGACAGAAAACTAGGGATTTCTCCATCAACTTTGGGAACCAGATCTGATTTTTTTTTTTTTTGGCCTCTGATACGGTTTTGAGTCCATATCAGATACTAATATAGACTAGGGGAACACATTTTCCATTAAATGTAGAATTAGCTCGTAATGTTGTAAATCACATGAAATAAAACTGTTACAAAGAATGAAAGGGCAGCTTCACTTCAATATATATTATGAAAAATAGTCAAATCACATAAGGTGCAGTATTGTAAAATATAATGCTATGGGACAAACGTCAGCGCCTTATAGATATTTGTTTTGTTTTAAATGATGTGTTTACTTGTACTTTTTTTGTACAACTAAGGTAAGGCAGTGTTCGAAATGTAGCCTGGATACATTCTAAAAGACGATAATACTCCAGAATCCACGATCAAGATTTGCTGGTTGTTTTTGCAATACATTTGCCTACCTTTTCAATGATCTGCTAGTACCGCCCCTCGAAAATTGCAGACATTGCAAGTGGCTTTAAGACTATTTTCATTTACAATGCAGAAGTACTTCCACATGGCTGATATGGCTTTGTTTACTTTCCATCCTGCTACAAAAAAAACTGCTGTAAAGATCAGGACTAGCTCATCGTCCGATCAATAACAAAACTCAAAAAATCAACCCGACCCCAAACATCTTTACTAAATACCGTTGTAAAATCACTTTGATTCAATATACAATGCACTATGAAAAAGATAAATCACCATAGTTCATCTGTTTTGGCTTCTTTGTAATAAATACATGTCCTATTTTTGTGTTTTAGGTCTACTTAGTCGACTATGGGCTGTCCTACAGGTACTGCCCTGAAGGAGTCCATAAACCGTATAAGGAAAACCCAAAGAAAGGCCACAATGGAACCATTGAGTACACGAGTCTTGATGCCCACAGAGGTGTTGGTAGGTTGTAGCCACTGGTAGTGTTTTCTTTTGGTAGCGCCTCAAAGTAAGGGATGTTCTCATAAGGGTTTTATGGTGCCGATACTGATCTCGATCATCCATGAGTGAAATCGGGCGATACCAATACCGATCACAATGATGAAGCTAACTGCTAATATTCTTTTCCACCACAATCAGTGGATCGTTACACACAAAAAACGTGTAATGTTGTGTCAAGATTGTCTGCACTCAATAAGGGCGGACCTACGTTCCCGCTTTTTGAGTTTGGATACGGTAGGTTAGGGGTCTCCAACCAGTAGCTCATTAGCTACCAGTGCCTCCTAACCACTTTTCAAGCAGCCCTCCAAAGGGTTTATACATTTATTATCAACTTATCTATACCAACAAAATTAGAAAGTGTTCGGCAGTAGTCCGGAAGTCCTCGGGAGCACTTGGGAGTGGGACCATTCACAGCGGCGTGGGCGTGCCTGAAGGCACCGGGATGTGGGTGGAATAAATTAAAACAGACCATTTTTCGAAAGCCAAGGAAATATAGCTGGAATAGGTGCAGATTCTGGAAGATCTACAAAGCTTTCTGAGCGGACTGTTGACTATCTAAAAGTTTTTGCACAGTCTTTAACCTGGTCTTTGTGTTTTGGAACACCAATTTTAGTTGGGGGGGAATATTATTATTATTATTATTTTGTACAGTTAATGTAGTACTCAAATCAGTGTTACATATGCGTTTGGCTACACTTAGCATATATTGCTTTGAAGTATTTATTTGCACCCTACTTGTCCACGTCTCTTGACTAACATTGACAAAACAATAACTGGCAAATCCCCTCCACGTGTCCTCCTTTGTATTGACCATTGATTGTCCATCCACCGTACCGACAGAATTTCTAGTCTTTGTTCAACAAGCTTCTAATTAGCTGAAGTCATAACCTGCAACATAATTTGCCCCCCCCCTGTTAATTAGCGATTTGGATGGTTGGTTAGCATGAGGCATGAGCCACACATGACTTCCATGCTTGCTAACTCCCATCACCAAGCAGATCAATACTGTCCGTTTACTCGGTCACACACGATGCCGACCAGCATGATCAATACATCTAATAATACTGACATGTCAGCAATGCCAATAAAATTGTACATTTGTAATTCAAATGGAGCAATATGCACTGACGAAAAATATTTGTGACAATTTTTTTTTTGTTACATTTTTTTGGTTTGAATGATCTCTGGACGCAACATAATCCAAATTTATCTTACATACCGCAAGCCCAAAACAGACAACCAATATCAGTTGTTATTGTTGCTAATTTGGCTTTGATTGTAGTTCTTGATGTTTTTATTGTTCACGACAAATACCGTGTTAGACTGGCATGTGTGCACTGGTTCGAACAATAACAAGGTGGAGGCTGGTTAGCTAGCTTAGTCTGGCTCTATGTATTAGCATTAGGGAAAATGTATTTCATTTAGAGAGTAGTGTGTGTTTGCGTGTGTCTGTGTCCAGATTCACCTCCCAGTAAACTACCAATCACTGTTAGTATGCAAATGAGCAAAGACGCCGCAAAATAAAGATTAATATAATGTTGGTTGGTTGTTAAAATCTGGATGGTCGAGGGCTGGACACACAGCTAACAACAAAACACTCTTTGGGGGAAAAAAAGTTCTGGAGCATGGTGTGTGTGAATGTATAAAGCCCTGATTTCTGGTTGCATTGAAATGTGCCTGACACTCTGAAAGACCTGTCTCTGAGGTTTTGGTGAAGGGTATGCACTGTGGGCCTGTCAGCCAAGTTACCACTGCACAGGGTGCGCTTCCCGAGTACCAAGAAAAGACCAGGTCGAAACTGGCGATCTTTCAGGGCACCTCTGGTGCGCCGTTTTTTTCGTGAAATTTTCACTGCGCCCAACCGAAAATGGAGAAACCTCCCCTGGTGCACTGTGACGCCCATCTAAACACAACCCAGTCTACGAAATTACCAAATTGGCCGCGCACTGTGGTCCGCTGGATGAAATTACCATTGTTCTACCGTGCGCCACCTTGCACTGCGCCAGTTTGGGGACGCCACCAAACTCATCTCTTGATTTTGTCCGGCTCACATTGCCACAGTGACAAAGATCTAAATTTAATTGGTCACGGGTCCGCAAGGGGCCATCACTGGGTCCGGATCCAGACCGAGCTCTGCCATTTTGGTGATGGCTGGACTAAGGATTTTTGAAGTTGAATCTCATCTGTTACATTTTGCCTGGAGTTGACTAATTACTCGTTTTAAATGATATGATAATGATGTGCCATGTTGGTTGTTAACACAAATCTGGCAGATTTTTTATCAAAATCGGCGATGTAAAAAAAATCCATGTTCACTAGCATCCATGGGAACCCCCATGTAGTCAGAATGCTGTACTAACTCTCACCATCAAATCCCTCAAAGATGAATCAGTCCAAATTAATAAATGCCAACACAGTTACGCCAAGCCTGTTCTCGTGCAGTCAGATTACCACCATCCTACTCAGTGTAATCTTGTCCAGGGTAACGGACCATGCCCCCCCCCCCCCCCCCTTTAGACCTCACTGTTGGCTAGGGAGGATCAATGCCAGCCATGGCCCAGGGAGGAGATTTTTTCCCCCTCAGATGAAGCAAGTCGATATGTAATTTCTCCAAAGACGTGTGACGGCCATTATTGTATTGAGCTGCGAAAACTCCCCGGGCTCGACCCCTCTGGATGGACTTGGTTTACGAGTATTGATGGACTTCACACATTAATGTAGATCCATGCAGTCTTTCCCTCATACACAGAGTAAGATGCAACTACTCTTTAGTTTATTGCATATTTTTAGTTCTGTTTGTACTCATTTGAAAGTACAACGGATTATTCCTTTAACGTTTTTGAAGACTATTTCTAAGGTTTAAGTCTCCAACTTTTTAGTGTCAACATCACATCACTGTGACATTCATGTATGACATTCGTGTTATAAACATAGCATAATAAAAACCATGGTTTGCTTTTCTGTTTAAAAAAAAATGTAGTTCCATCAAGACGTGGAGACTTACAGATTCTCGGTTTTTGTCTACTTCACTGGTTAACTGGATCGCTTCCCTGGGACAACGTTCTCAAAAACCCAGCTGATGTTATGGAGGCCAAAACCAGGTAGGTGGCTTGCAACTTTGGACATTGATGCAGTACTCTGGAGCAT
Organism: Doryrhamphus excisus; assembly: GCF_037039965.1. Taxonomy (NCBI): domain Eukaryota; kingdom Metazoa; phylum Chordata; class Actinopteri; order Syngnathiformes; family Syngnathidae; genus Doryrhamphus; species Doryrhamphus excisus. Next base: position 3,158,498 of record NC_136366.1, on the reverse strand, counting down.
GGTGTGTGTGAATGTATAAAGCCCTGATTTCTGGTTGCATTGAAATGTGCCTGACACTCTAAAAGACCTGTCTGTGAGGACATTGATGCAGTACTCTCCGTAAAGTACACATTCTCTTGGGTTCCTGATCTAAAAAAATCAAGGTTCACCTTGAAAATAGATTTAATTATTACACTGTTTATTGTTTTCTCCGGTTTCCTCCCACATTCCAAAAACATGCTAGGTTAATTAGCGACTCCAAATTGTCCATAGGTATGAATGTGAGTGTGAATGGTTGTTTGTCTATATGTGCCCTGTGATTGGCTGGCTCCAGCATGCCTGCGACCATTGTGCGGATAAGCGGTAGAAAATGAATGAATGTTAAATTATTTTTTTGGGTGCACAAGTTTGAAATATTTTGGATTTTATTGAAAACAACATTAACCTGAAATAGGCTCTTTATCATGAAAATTTAAGACCATCACTAAAAAAAAAATACAAAAACTCTCCAAACCAGAACAAACAAATTTCTCAGTAGGACTCAGTAATGAGTAGCTCCACAATTTTTTGCCGTTCATAACATAAAAACACAAACATGCATAAAATATAAACTTTATATAATTGTACATTATTTTGTAAATGAAATAGTGGCCCGTATTTCCGAACTTTATTTACAATCGCATATAACTCTTATTTAGTTACACGTACATGACGGCCGGTCAAACACAGACACATTAAACACATATAAAATATCAAAACAATATGAAACGTAATATAAATAATATACAGCATTCCCGGTCGGAAAGGTACCCCTTTTTTGTTTTTTGACCCATCCAATTTCCGATACTTATTGCCAAACATATATTTAATGTATTTATTATTATAACTGGACTAAAATGTTAAAAATCTGGACTGAAATGTGACTAAAACAAGAAGCGCTTTTAAATAAAAGGTCTGTCAAAAAAAGTACTGCAGAAAATACGACATTGGCTATAAAAAACTTGCAAAGACAAACAGATTTAATTTAATATAATGAGGTAAAAAAAAAATAATTACATTCAAAACTGGGTTCTTGAACGCCACATAGAACGGGAAGGTATTTTCCACTATTGGAGTTCAATTCTAAAACAGCATAACACATGCAGTTAAATGATATTTATGTCATGTCGTGATATGAATCTGCAGTATTAGTTTGCTTGAAAGTAGCTCATTGCCGCCGTGTCCTTTTCCCAACCCCGCTATCGCCTCCTAAATGATTTTTACACTCATAACGTTTTCACTCCACGCTCCTTCACCGTTTTATCTGTCCCGCTCTGCACTCAGACTGATGGATCAGCTGCCAGAGTCCGTCCAGCAGCTGTCAGTGAGTGAAGCCAGCACAGGTAAGTCACAACATTCTCAATTCCGAATCTGATCTCTGTGCTTTAACGGGACTTTTCTAAATACTAATTATCATCACAGTCCTCGGACGGCATGTTGACGTCTGTTTTTTTTTTTTAAACGTGGTTGTCTATGCTAGAAAATGTTCAATTGAGAGCTTAAAGTGTGTAGCTTCCAGTTTTTGTTCTGCCTCTTTCAGTTGTTGGTTACTATTTAAACATTTGTGATCATTTTAGCTGAGCAAATAAAATTAAAAGTATTATGGTAATGGTTTTAATTTCATTTGAACATGCATCAGATTACAATTGAATGCATCACATAATCAGTTCCCAGTTCCACATGTCCAAAAGGAGTAGGAAGAAGCAAAGCTTATTAAATCCTACCCCTCCATCTGGTACTTTTACAATCAGTAACTGTTACATTTGTTCACTTCCTGCTTTCCTAATACAGTTTAAGGTTTTTTTTGTTTTTTTTTAAATAAAAATATGACATGAGCAATGATATGAGCATCCAATGCCATAATGGGTACCATAGTAAGTGTCAATATAGTGATATATATAGCACATCATGACTGGTTCAAGACTCTTCATCCTTGTATTTAGCAAACATCAACTGCTTGTATTGTTTCTTGAATTGGCTCATCGTTGTGCATTGTTTGATTTCCTTACTCAATCCATTCCATAGTTTGATTCCACATACTGAAATGCTATGGCTTTTTAACGTAGTCCTAGCATAGAAGTGTTTCAAATGTACTTCTTCCCTGAGATCATATTTCTCCTCTCTTGTAGAGAAGTATTGGATGACATTTTTAGCTAATTGGTTATTTTTAGCCTTATGTATTATTTTAGCTGTTTGAAGATGAACTATATCAGCAAGTTGAAGTATTTGTGATTTTAGAAATAAGGAGTTAGTATGTTCTCTGTAGGCGGCATTATGAATTATCCTTGCTGACCTTTTTTGCAGTACATTTAGCGAGTGAAGATTGCTTTTATAGTTATTAGCCCATATTTCTACACAATAAGTAAGATTTGGTTGAACCAGAGAGCAATAAAGAGTGTGGAGTGATTTCTGATTGAGAACAAATTTTGTTTTGTTCAATTCTGAAATATTTCTGACCACTTTATGTTGTATATTTGTAATATGTAATATGAGGTAATAAGCGCTCTCGATGACTTTAGTACCTCTGCAGATTCCTACTGGTGTCTTAGCCAATAGCCTTAGCCATCGATAGTGTTTTAGAACAACATGTATGCGATGTCGATTTCCATGTTTGACATTTCTACTTTTGTTCTGTCTGCAGCTGAGGTGGCCACATTCCTCCAGTACGTTAAAACTCTGCGCTACGATGACCAGCCTGACTACCAGCGCCTGAGACAACTGTTCGCCACTGAAGCCAAGGTAAAACTGGACTTCTCCGTACCTCAGGGACCTGGAGAGAGATCCACACCGAAGGTACTTGATCCTCAAATCAAGGGCAAGGTGAGAACATTCCAAATGTTAAGATTCCCGAGTCTACCTCTTTCTGATGAATATATCGAAACGCATAGAAATATCATAGACCCAAGTCAGTTCCAGATATGGAATTGTCAGCATGTATTGAAAATAGAAAACCTTTGGCATCATTTGATTTCACCACAAAAATTATCTTAAGACTAGAGATGTCCGATAATTATCAGCCAGATATCAGCATAAAAATGTGATATTGGTTGACATGATTTTTTTCCAGATCCTGAAAACCGAAAGCTAAAATAATGCTGAATATAACACATATGTGTTCATTCCACTACAAGAGATATGTCATTTTACACATATCGGTATTGGTATCGGCTAATATCAGTATCGGAAATCGACAGGTACACAATATCGGCACATTCTGTTTTCGGTAAAAAAGCCAATATCGGACATCCTCATCCCCTGGCATGTCCTTTCCTGGGCCCTGCTAAAAAGTTTGGGAACCACTGTGCTAATACAACTACGGTTCCCATGATGATTAGAGTGCCAAACCAGGAAGTAGTGAATTACTGAAATAGTCATGACAATAGGGCTGCACGGCGGTCGAGTGGTTAGCGTGCAGACCTCACAGCTAGGAGACCAGGGTCGAATTCCACCCTCGGCCATCTGTGTGCGGAGTTTGCATGTTCTCCCCGTGCATGCGTGGGTTTTCTCCGGGTACTCCGGTTTCCTCCCACATTCCAAAAACATGCTAGGTTAATTGGCGAAATTGTTGAAATTGATCAAATGTAGAATTACCGCAGCTTTTGTTTCCTTCAAAAAAAGAAGCAGACAAAAATGTCGCGAGTGACTTGACGCTGGGGACACGAAATGCAGGTTGGATTGCAAGGTTTATAGTGTGCGGAAAGCACTTACTATGCCTTGTGCATTTTAATTGTCCAATGATGTATTGCAAAAACAAAGTAAGGATTTTGAATTCACACCCAAAAAGGACACGTAAACGGAATTTGAAAAAATAAAAGATTTCATTGTCTAAAAAAAACAAGCAGCCGTCAATGTCAGATATATTTGACAGCGTGATGGTTTGGAGAAACAAAGCAATTTCAAGCGGCCGTTCCCTGCAGAAGGAGAACACTCATCTCCTCATGGTTCCTCTGAAAATGTCTGCCACATTTTAGCTTACGATAATACTTATACTGCCCGCAACGCTGCCTCATATATTGACCCCTTGGGCCCGGTCACTGCCCTCTTATTGGCTCCGCTTGAAAGACTCGACGACGCATACTTCCTGTCTCCAATTATTTCATTTCAGTTGGATCGTTGGTTAAACAGAAGTGGCCATTTATGGACGCTTTAGTGAAGCAGCGAGAAAGGCCGTCCCTTCGTTCATTAGTCACACGTGTCACCTTCTCAGTTATCATTTTGTGTCCTAATCGAGCTGTGAGAGGAAAAAAAAGCAGCCATTTTGATCATAATACATGAAAAAGTAAATTATATTTTTGTCATAATGAAAGTCACAGAAACCGGGAAAGGCGAAGAGCATCCCCAGACCGAAGTCCGCAGCCGCAGAGGTGAAGGATGAAGAGAACGTTGTTGCCGAGGAGACGACGAAGCCTAAACAAGTTCCAGCTTGCTACATACGAGGGCCGCCACTTCCGCAGGTATGCCGAAGGAATTATATTCCGTTACGGACCGTACTACGTCATCATGTACTCCCACGGGTACGGGAATAAAAATGAAAAACAATTAGCACTCAAAATTACAAGTGCGCCTGAACGCCTCATGGCGCGAGGAGACAGAATGTGTCAAAATTGTTCATTGCTCTGTGTCATCACAGCAACAAATAAGTAAGCGTGAGTGATTGTACTTATTGTTACACTTGAAATTATTCACCACACAGTGCAGCCGCGAAAACCTGAATAGAATTTTTTTTTTTTTAATTTATATATTTTTTTTTTCTTGAACGAATTACAGTCCCTCGCCACTTTGCGCTTTGAATTTGCGGCTTCAAAAAATATATATATTAAAGGGGGACCTATTAGGATTTTTTTTTTTGGCCCTTTGTATTGAGTTGTGGACTCCTATAGAGCAACTACACACAATAACCAGCCAAAAAAAACAAACCTTTATAGATCTTCCAGAATCTGCACCTATTCAGCTGTATTTTTTTTTAACTGTAAAACTGTATTCTCGCTTTATTAACAGAAATTATGTCATTTTTCTCACAAAATATAAAATATTTATCTTACTATTTCAGCTCTATTCATTAAATTATGACTTTTGGACTGGTGTGCGTCCCGCCAAGTATGAGCATGAACTAGACTAGAGCTGTCCTATCTAGTCTGACTGGATCATTCTTAAAAAGTCTTTTGAGTATGAACTAGACTAGAGCTGTCCTATCTAGCAAAGAAAAAAAAAAAGCATCATAGTATAATAATAATAAATCATGCTTTCTTGTTTATTGGTTGAATACAGCCTATTGCAAGTCTAAACATATGCATATTTAAGCAAATTTGACATTTTTCTAACCCATATAAAAATTATTCAGGCATACATTTGCTTTAATGAAGTACAATACTGAATAAATGTGTGATTTTATGTACTATTGTAGTTGTAAGTAATGTTACATTGACAGGAAAAAAAATATTCACCAAATTCTAGATAACTCTGATGTTAAAAATCATATTTAGAAGGTCATAAATTGGATTTACATAATGTGAAGAAATGATTTGGTTAGAGTACATTTTACCTTGGATCTTCTTGAATGGGTTAATAATGATGCTAACCAAAAACCACCGGCAAAGTGAAACCACATGGTGACCTTTTTCCGGGCAGGGATTTATGTATTTTTAATGTATTTGTGCTGCAGGATGCATGCTAGTTCCTCAGGTTAGTTTGCTATCTGAAGCATCAGCAGTTGTTTGTTTACAAAAACACGGGCCGTCTCCTCAGACCTGTCAGGCTATCGTGATGCTGAGAAAGGAGGAAAGCTCTTACTCTGCTGTTAGTGTGGCTCTAACGAGGACGGAAAAGGGAGTGTGTACTTTGAAAAAGCCCCCTCAGGTTGTCAACTGGCAGTGGCGCTAAATAGTTGTCGTCAAGAATATTTCATCAATATTCTTTACTTTTCAAGAAAGGCTTTGGAAAACTTTGGCATCTTGTTTGCCTCGTCAGGCGGAATCCCAGTGTTAACTTCCCAAGCTTAAAAACACAACCCATCATTAAGTGGAATCCCAATGCCGTTTGACACCCCTGCACAACCTGAAGCGGCATTGTTCCATTGAAGGAAAAAGCATCCTAAATGTGATGGTTCCCCCTTCCGCTGTGCTGTGTGGAAAACCTCTCAGATGCGATTTGTTTGCAAAGTTGGAAGCCGTCGGGACCGCCAAGGTTACATTTCTTATAATGGAGAATAATGATAATAATTCCACCTTTCAATGTCCCATGGTTGGTGCTCTCCTGCAAATTCCAAACCGTCAATTTTGTAGTGTTGAAGCGGGTCTACGCTGCATGGAGAACCGAGTTCGATTCCACCCTTGGCCATCTCTGTGTGGAGTTTGCATGTTCTCCCCGCCCGTGCATGCGCGGGTTTTCTCCGGGTACTCCGGTTTCCTCCCACATTCCAAAAACATGCTAGGTTAATTAGCGACTCCAAATTGTCCATAGGTATGAATGTGAGTGTGAATGGTTGTTTGTCTATATGTGCTCTCTGATTGGCTGGCCACCAGTCCAGGTGGTTTAGGTAGTCCCCGCCTCTCGCCCGAAGACAGCTGGGATAGGCTCCAGCACTCCCGCGAATGAATGAATGAATGAATGAAGCAGGTCTATATTGAAATTTTTTCTTACAACCTTCATTTTGGACAAGGATGGTTCCATTTTGACGGATTGCTTGATTTTTGGGAGTCTACCACCTCTTGACTTTTTTTGTCCCATAACTGTCAGGATCTTTGAAGTTTCAAAGACTTGCTTATGCAACTCAACAGCAAATGACATTCAAGTCAAGATTTAGACTTTTAATGGCTGTGGTCCGAAGCGTTTGCTTCATTTTCTACCGTTTATCCTCCCAGCTGTCTTCGGGGAAGAGGCGGGACTGGTCACCAGCCGATCACAGGGCACATATAGACAAACAACCATTCACACTCACATTCATACCTATGGACAATTTGGAGTCGCTAATTAACCTAGCATGTTTTTGGAATGTGGGAGGAAACCGGACTACCCGGAGAAAACCCACGCATGCACGGGGAGAACATGCAAACTCCACACAGAGATGGGCGAGGGTGGAATTGGACTCGGGTCTCCTAGCTGTGAGGTCTGTGTCCTAACCACTCGACATTTGGGTCTGATATGAGAATATGAATATGAGACCAACTTTGATTTCCAGGCATTCCCATTTGGAAGAGGATAGCACTTTTTTCCAATTGTCATGTGATGCGTTCCAATATTTTTGGGTGTGTTCAAAGAAAAGTTCCCATTGCAAATACCCAGAAATTAGAAGTCATTTGGGCTCATGTTTAGATGTCAAACCCAAATCTACAGGACCATCATCACTCCTGTAGGCCACCGTACTTTATCATCGTTTGTTTGAAGGGTGTCAACAATGACGTTAAACATTCTAGCCTCAATGCTAATTATTGTTTTTTTTAATAGAAGAAGGATGAAGTCCAGAGATCACTGAGGCAAAAGACTCCGACTGCGAGATCTTACAAAGAAGGCACATCGGCTGACAATGATGATGTTAATGCTAATGGAAAGGAGCAGCCGAGAAGTAAACCCATCGACCCGCGCTACTTGAAGGGCCCTCCAATCGGACTCCGAGAAGGACCTGAAAAGGTGTGAGGTCGAGACCGCTGCTCCCCGCTAAGAACCGAATAAAAGACATTTTAACCAAGCATGTTTTTGTTTATTTGAATCATTGACTTCCCCTTTTTAACAGAACGCAAACTCCATCAGGGAATGCGGGAGTACGGACCAACTCTGGAGCCGGGAATTCCGAAGGAGCCAAAGCGGAACGTTCCCCAGCCGTGAGACTCACAGCTTCGCTCGCGCGGCTGAAGAAGAGGATAACTACGACGACGATGGTGATGGTGGTGATGGTGGTGGATCTCAGCAGCCGGAAGAGCAAAGCGCTTTGTCTCGCGTGATTTACTGCTCGGTGTCCATGGCCGCCGCCTTACTCCTGGCTGCCGGAGCCTCCTTGATTTAACGTCTCGGGAACCTCAGGAAAGGTTCTCAGCTAGAATTTTTTTTTATTTTATTTTTTTTTCTTCCCCCAGCAGGTAAAAGATGTGCATCTCCTTTTGGGTTTAATTGCTTTGAAGCGTTTTCCTTAGGTTCAACTGGCCCGCAAAGCCACTTCTCAGGACTTGTAAGCTGCCATTTTCACAGTAATGGGCTGAAATGGAAGGAGTTGTACTTATTAAAGAGCCAAATGCTTTCTGAAGGATACTTTACAACAATGCCGTGGAGTGCACTCATTTCCCCGACTAAGCTATCAAATACACTGCGAGCCGCACAAATAAGTCCATCTTTGACTTTGATTCAATGACACGCCGCATTCACTGGCAAATACTTTACTCACTTTATAAGTAGATTGACTAAAACTGAATGCCTTTCAGGAAAGAGAAGGCCATGTGATGTATTGAGCTATGCTAATTAAGTATGCTGAATATCTATTGACTCCCCAAGCAAAGGCCTTTATGAAGGCGGCTGTCAGTCAAACGGCAAAGTGTAGGCGTACCTTGCCGCAGTAAGGACACTCTCCAAAAACCGTGTTAAAACTCTGGCGGCTGGCGGGCAGCGTGCGGAGCCACTGAAAGGAAAAGACAAAAGAGAAAAGACTACTTAATCAAATCGTCACCTTGGATCTGATGTGCCAGTGTCAAGTGATAACACTTGCTTCCATGTACACCTCACTTAAAAAGGTCCATTCAAGCAATACCGTGTAAAGATTGCGCGTAAAAACCTCGCCATGTTTTCCGCGTGTTAACGAGTCGGTACTCGGGCCTGCAAATGAAGACGACCACGTCTACCACGCAAAAAGTCTACGAGGGCCTCAAGATTGGAAGGATGTGATGTGGAGGTCCTTAAAGGCATCAGGTGGACTGAGCAGAGTCCAAACAACCGCATCCAACATTCCGATTCTCTCCCCACGATCCTTCCCGAGCAAGCTAAACATCTGACCTCTGACCTCTAGACTTGACAACAAGACTTTGTACGTCGATGACGTCCACAGTGTGGCCTGTGGCACATTCACAAATATCATTTAAAAAAGAAATGGCAGCAAAAATTGAACAAAAATTTCCTGAAACCTCATGGGAATAAAGTCAAAATATTAAGTCAAGATAGTGGTCAACACCAAAAAGTCGTAATTTTTGAATAATATATATTTTAGTAGCACAAAGTTGAAACAAGAGTCTATTATTATAATTTAGAAATAATAATAAGACAAATATAATTATATATATATATATATATATAAATTTGAAATAATAAAGTCAAATATAATTGTTTATATATATATAATAATTTAGAAATAATAAAAAGTCAAATATAATTGTTTATATATTTATATATATTATAATAGAAATAATATATCGAAATAGAAATAATAAAAAGTCAAATATTGTTGATATAATGTAGAAATAATAAAGTCAAATATTGTTGACATACATTATAATTTAGAAATAATAAAAAGTCAAATATTGTTGATATATTATCATTTAGAAATAATAAAAAGTCAAATATTGTTTATATATAATTTAGAAATAATAAAGTCAAATATTGTTGATATACATTATAATTTAGAAATAATGAGTCAAATATTGTTGATATATATTAGAATTTAGAAATAATAAAGTCAAATATTATTGTTGATATATTATAATTTAGAAATAATAAAAAGTCAAATATTATTGTTGATACAATTTAGAAATAATAAAAAGTCAAATATTGTTGATATATTATAGTTTAGAAATAATAAAAAGTCAAATACATATAAGTAAAATATATATATATATATATATATATATATATAATATTTACTTAGAAAAAAATGGCCCACTTTTATAGCTCTATTATAGTGGCTAATTTTAGATTTTTTTATTTAATGCGCATCATATACATTTTTTAAATCCTCATGTGAAGTATTTATTTTAATAACAACTTGACAGGCACAAAATATCATGATATATATTGTATCGATATTCAATCTAAATATATCAGGATATGAGTTTTTGGTCCATATTATGTATATAGCCATAAAAAATGAATCACCAGTTACACTATGCACAATATCAATCTAAATAATTAAACCAATTAGTCGTTCATTACTTAGTGAAATATATTATTTGTCTTTACAAAGACAAAAACATGTTTTTTTTCTGATTTCTCAAATAAAAAAAACATGTAAGTAGAATAATGATGACTAAAATATTCCATATGTGTATATCCACATGGAGTGTACACTGTGTGTGTTTTAATACCTCGTACAGGCAGACCTGGTGGAAGGGCTGACCGCAGTGAGGGTCGCTGCATGCCTGGTCGGGGATGGCGGCTTCCAAGCGGTAGGCGTAGCAGATCCCACACTCAACACTGAATGTCTGCATAAACACGATATGGGAAATATTCAATATTATTTTTTTACCTTTAGAAAACGAGAAGATGATCCAGACAACCTTGCTTGTATTTTAGTGCAATAACAGATTTTCTTTGTTGCAGCTGTCGCTTAAACGAGGAATGCAGGTTAAGATACATAAAAAAAATGAACATCTGGTCAATTTTTTTTTTTTTAACTCTGAATACTAATGAAGTGAAGCATTAATCACTGCGGTGACAAAGCTTTCACGTCACCCAGTGACAGGAGGAGAGAATAAGCAGCAGAAAAAAAAAAGGATTGTTTTGTGTGATTAAAGTGATTGCAGAGTGCACAGGATTCGGCCATTTTGGTTCTTTTTAATGGTCCGATCTGTAAACAACCCAATTAGAGGAGAATCTTGCAGCCGCCGCTTTGGAAAACAAAATACAAAATGGAAACAGACACAATAAGAGACAATAGAGGATGTCCACCCCCTTAAGATTTCAAGCTCAAAGACACCCAAGTATGCATGTTTGGATGTGAAACACACACACACACACACACACACGGCTCCTTGAGGTAATCGTGATGGGAACGGACATGTTTGAAATGGAAAAGAGAGCAATTTTTGTGACATACAGATTTTTCGTGGGTGGCAGGTGACGGGAATTGGATCTCCAAAACATCCTGGAGGTTTTGCAAGACACCGGAGTCCGGGTTCCTGCCAGCAGACCACAGACAGCTCCTTCACACACTAATTAACCACATGCAAATGAGCCTGCAAAGACACCGGGGGATGATGAAGAGACTTTCACCCGTTTTAAAAAAAGAACCAGGGTGGGGAGAAGAGCAGCGTTTCTGCTGCCGTGTTCAATTTAAGAGTGTTAGAGTTACTTGACACGTGCCACGCGCTAAAGCAAATGGGTTTTGGTTTGTGATATTTTATTTTTTAATTAGGTGGCCCACATATGTCTGTGTGGAGTTAGCATGTAGCATGTTCGTATGTGTCCTGTGGTTGGCTGGGCCGCCTCATTACCTTTAACGGAAGTACAATGGCACTGTATCGAGGCCACTGAAATTGTCCAGTTCATTTTTCAGTTATTGTGTGATTCATTTCTTTATCGCCCCGGGACTAGTTCTCTCGTCTAGTTCCCGGACTAGTGATCTCACAAGATCTTGTGACACCCCCCCCATTAATGAAATACAGCATATAAAAACATCATATTGTGCAACATCTCTCACCACAAATGCATGTTGGTGTTCAGCTTATTCCTCAGCGGAGTGACAGCTGTAACAGACAAAGAGTTGGCAAATGATTATTGTGAAGAAAAGAAAAATCTACATTGATGGTATTGATTAAACTTTTATGATAAATAATTATAATAAAATTAAAATTATGAATTATAAATATTTATAAATAAATATTTAAATATATAAATAATATATATATATATAAATAAATATATATATAAAATATTTATAAATAAATTTATAATAAAAGTTTGTCTCGATACATTATGAGATGGACACATGCAGATGACTACTTCAATTTCACGTCATGCAAAAAGCAATATTTCTGCAACCCCTCATATTTGAGGTTCTCCGCCTGTCTAGCATCTCGGGTGGCTCCCGCGTCTTTCTCTTTAATATCATTTGAGTTGCATTGCTAGGCAACAAGCCGGGCTTTTCATGACCCTGGATTTATAGAAACAATGACAGACAATTGACGGGGAATTAAAGAGAATGCTTTCTGGGTGTCTCCGTGTTGGGACAGCGAGAATGAAAAGGTGCCAGTCTGAAAGCAAAGTGCTCTGACACGGGAGAAGACAATAGTCAACATAAGCGCCGCAGCTCAAATCTAAATATGAGGAAATCAAGGCGGCTGTCTTACTGATCTCATCTGAATAACAGTGAAGCACAAGCACATTGTTTTTTTTTTTTTTTATTACCTGACTTCATCCGTGGCTGCCAGCCTATTTTGGCAGTCAAGGCACACGACTACAGGGACCCACCCCCGTTACTGAAAACAATTCAATAATGAAATTAAAAATTGCCGCAAACATTGTGTGAAAAGGCTTGTTCCCACAATCGACGAGTTCAAGGACGCAAATTAAGAAAATAGAAGTAAAAGAAACAACAGCAAAAATTTAAGCATTATACTTCATTATATTTTGACCCGGATCGTCCCTGTCATTCCATATGAACAATTGTCGGAGTCTCATCCCCATCCCCCAACTGGATTTTTTTCCATTGACTTCCAGACTCAGAATGCACCCAGAAAGATGTTTCTCGATCCCAAGTGGACTGTTCAGTTTGTCTTAGAAGATGTTGCCCCGAGCAGGCTTCATCAGTTGGTACTCAAAGACTACTAGGTGGTGGTGGGGGGGGGGTGGACACACCGGTCAGACTAGACAAGATTAGAAAGCTCTAGTCGAAGAACTTGGTGCAAGAACCGATCTATTTATCCTCGAAGGACAAATGATGATCGCCGGTGATACAATGGTACGCCCCGGGGCCTGTGCCTGCGCCTGCCAGCAATGGTTATTGGGCGGCATCCCATTTGTTAGTATCCCATTCAAGTTCAACGATCGTCATGAACCCCCATGAAAACAAAGGTGGTTGGGCCTTGAGTCTCTTCCGAAATATACATTTAAACCATTAGCAGTAGTCCTGAAGTATACCGGACGTGACAAGATCAGAAGATGACCACACCACTGTATAAGCCGTAGGGTTCAAAGTTTGAGAAAAAAGTAACAGGTTATGCACCGAAAATTTTTGTACACACATTAATCATACACAAAATCACCCCCAATAAAACTGATGTCTGTTTGACGTCTCTGCCTACCGTGCTCAGCTCCCAACAGGCAGCATTCTGGTAGCATCTTTGGGTGTCTGGGATCCACGTCCACTTTAATGGATACATTATTTCCTGGAGAAACAAACATACTTACTCTTCCCACCTCTGTTGGTACACTGTAAACAATGTTAAGAAGCATTCATTGGGTGAACACCCAATAGTACCAATAGTATGTGTGCTGTGCACAATGGAACCACTGTTAGCGCCATTGATCTGTTCCCACATTGGTCCCACTCTGGATATCGTAACAATGGAAATGGAAATGATGACTTGAATCAACATACCGATAGCTATTCGCCTCATGGTGTCTGAGAGACTTGGCTTTTCTGGTTCCAGAATCCAGGTCTTTCTGTCAATCTCGTCAACAACATCCCAGAAGTCCGTCAGGGCCGCTATCACCAGCAGGAACTGGCTGTGGAGTTGGCTTAAAGAAGACTACAAAAACCATACAAAAACAATAAATTAATGCAAGTTAGCTGCGATTGGCTGTGCAAGGTGTGCCATGACTCTCGTCCGAAGACGGCTGGGATAGGATCCAGCATACCCCCGCAACACTAATTACGCTAAGCAGCAATAAAACTCAATCACGTGAAATGTTGGAATTAAAGCAAAAGGGAAACAAAACAGTACAGATAAAGGGAATATGGACATTGAACACAAAAACTACTTCCTAAAAACAACCACTGTCATGTACAAAAAGCACAAGGCAATTGTCCACACACACACATGAACAGAAGACGAATGAGAGCTGAGAACAGACAATATAAGTGAGAAAAGAAATTGGGGGTGCAGGGGGGTACTAAAAAATTATGGGTCATTGTGCCAGCACAGTGCACACAATTAAGCATCATCCAGGTGCTAAGAGGATCGGCAATTACAGGCCAATTAATGCCAGTGGGATGATTATGATTAGCGCTCAGGACAACTAAGCTAAGTCCAACTGAGGTAGATTTAAAAGACATATATATTTTACACACACACACACACATATACGTATATAGGCAGCCCTTTGTCACCAATTCTGTGGCTAATTTTCATGGACAGAATTTCTAGGCACGTCCAACGGGGCGAGGGAGTCCGGTTCGGGGGCCTTCGGATCTCATTTCTGCTATTTGCGGAGGAAGTGGTCCTGATGGCCTCTTTGGGCTGTGACCTTCAGCGTTTGCATCTGAGTGTGAAGCTTCTGGGATGAGACTCGGCACCTCCAAATCAGAGGCCCTCAGTCGGAAGAGGGTTGGGAATGAGGTCCTGCCCCAGGTGGGGAGTTCAAGTGTCTCGAGGTCTTGACACCAGGTAAATAAACACAAGACATCTACCAATGCTCCATGGAATGACACACTAATTATATAACATAACGTTAGCAACAATTTAACGAGCAGTTCAGCAATGCATTATGGGACTTAAAGAGCTGTGCGACAATTGGGAATTAGCAAGAGAATTACAGAGCCTACGACTATGTACCAGGTGTATACTAGCTCAGTTAGTACAGCACCCGGTTCTGGAGGGTGAGTTCAAGTCCAGCATCAAACCTCACGCTGCTACTTTATGTCATACTATAAATGAAAGTATATTACATCAGACAGAATACACTGTTCTCTTATCACTGCCACCTTTTAACTAATTAGGGAGCTGTACTGAGAATACAGGAAATGTTTTTGCTTCCCAAAGACTTGAAAATACTGGAGAAACTGATAATATTTATACCCTTTCTAATACCCTTTCTAGGGTCACGGGTATGGTGTCTTCGGCCAAGCGGTGAGGTACACTCTAAACTGCAGATTATCATTATTATCGTTATCATCATTATTATTATTATTATCATTATTATTAGCAGTAACAGCAAAAAATAGTATTACTGGTAGTAGAAAATTTGAATATGCATTCATTGTTAATTCCTGCACAGTTGCATGTCTTGCCCCTGCAACAGAGCAAGCAATAATTAGTCTTTCAAATGAACAGACAGACCGGCCCTTCCCCCTGCCCTACACACACACACTTGCCCATCACTCATGAGACAAAAAAAAATGCACTTTCCATAGATGCAAACACACACACACACACACACACACACACACACACACACACACACACACACACGCACTTCATGTTGTAGTGTGGGAGAGATCCATCACCAGCCCAGCAGGCAGACAAGCTCCATACGGTAGCGCTGTTCTAAGCTGGTCCTCACTGTACGCTTGCCATGTATCAGCACACACACACAAACACACACACAAGCTACGCTCTCTTTCTCATTTATCTGACTTTTGGTAAAGCACATCTTAATCCCTCCTACGATTTCTTAAAGGTCTTAGCAGGATGTTGTTGATATTTGACAGTAGTTTTTATGACAAAGCAGTCTAAAGACAATGACCAAGCCATGAAAGAGGCAAACCACATGGATGGAGTGTGGTAGGTTGCAAGCCTGTGTAGACGTTTGACCTGAAGCCGTTGTTAAAACATATTACTGCATACGTTTTTATATTACATTCAACTAATTAAGGACATTCATGCCATTTTCCAGGTATCAAGAATTCCCACTTTTCTTGACATTCCTGTTCAGTTTTTTCAAGGCTTTTATCAAGGCTTTCTCAACTCGTTTGGGACATTTAGCCTTCCCAGTACATTGCGCTATCATACTGTTAGCATACTAGTATTTTTTTTTTTTACTATTTTAATGGGTGGACACTGGACACATACAGCATTATTAACAGCAATATTATGTTGGGGATAGCATTCTAACATTAGCACATCATATTAGCATGTCATGTGGAAGAGTCAGAAGAGCAAGCAGTGGGTAACAATTTATCAGTCTACCAACTGTGTTTATTTTGTGTAAAACACATTATTTTGTGTAGCATTAAAGAGAGCAGGGTTACTAATAGCCGTTTCCCACCATAATTAGTGGCCAGATTAGACTTTACCGATGCTGTAGCTAAAATGCTAAAGCTACTTACCACGGAGAGACGTTTTGAAGTAACCTCTTTTCTTGAGAAACTTCAGACTCGACTAGAACAAATACGTCAGCATTTATTATCAACTCTTATACCGTTTGCAGTTAGTGGTCCAAACCAGAAGTCCTTTTAAGCACTCGCGAGTGTGACCAACCTCAGCGGAGTAGAGGTGCCCGGGGAAGGGCTGTGGGTGGAATACATTAAAACAGACCGTTTTCGCAGGAACCACAAAAAACAAAGAAATACAGCTGATGAGGTGCAGATTCTGGAAGAACTAGAAAGCTTTGTGAGCTGGTTATCATGTGGAGCTGCTCTATAGGAGTCCACAACTCAATACAAAGGTCAGACAAATTACCATAATAGGTCCCCTTTAAAATGACTTATTTTCTCTGATTATATTTACTATATATTGAGTAATAGGAGTGCAAAGGTGACTATAGGGATGCTATTTTATGTCTAATAATGGTAACAAAGGTTTGGCTTGCGACCAGTTCAGGGTGTACACAGCCTCTCGCGACAAAGACTGCTGGGATACCTCGAACCTTGTGAGGATAAGCGGTAGAAAATGGATGTTTTGTCAGAAACATGTGCTTACTTGCGGTGTCCATGTTAAGACCAGGGGAACAGGCAGGTCAGCTGTGCATTCTGGAGCCTCTGCTGGATACTGTAGATGGAGAAGATTGGACATTCTGGTACTCAAAACAGAGTCTGGAACATTATTTACTTTGGTTATGTTTTTTTTTTTAGGTTAGCCAATGATGCCACTGCCAAGAGAACACTTTTCAGCGAAACAATTCATAATGATGACTATGACTTGATCAGTATAAGTTCAACTTCCACTTCCTGTTTCCCTTTTGCTCACATTTCCCACATTCTTATATTATCCCTTCTTTGCCTCCTCTGTCACTTAAAGCCCCACGTGTCCGTGCCAGCACCCTGTCCTCTCTTGCTGTGTTTGGTGAAGAATGACCTGGCACTAGATCTGGTGGAAGCAGCTGGAAGGCAGGGAGAAATCCAAGTTATTTTTACAGTTCCGGGCCAGGTGGGCACCCACTGGGCTCTTAGCACTCTCTCTTGTCCCTGGTGGATGTCAACTGAGCTTAGCTCAACACAACCTCATAAAACTCTGAAGACACAAGAGGCAGTAGCTTAAGATTAGGGATGTCCGATGTTGACTTTTTGCCAACAACCAAATTGCATATTGAGTACCGTCCATTTTAGACTTTTGACTGATTTTTCAAGGCACACAGATTATTGTGTTCTTGGGCTAAGTAAAAATGGAACCTACCAAAAAAAGATTAGACCTTTTTCCTGTTCTTTAGTAATCAGCAGTAGAACATAGTTCAGTTCAGGAAATATCAATTCCCAACAAGAAAAGGGAGGAAAATAGCTTTTTGTGAAAAGATGCATTTCAAGCAGGGTTCGAGTAAAAAAAAAAAAATAGTAATGAATGAGTTAAGAGTATGTACTGTAACATTAATATTAACATATCTTTAGTATAATGGCAGGAGTTTGCTTCTATAGATGCAGTTAGCCTCTCTCTGTAGCAGCAAGCGATGATGAGCCAATGTAGATAAGAGTGTTTCTCTGTTCATAGAAGATAATTTTTTGTCATGTGGAGGTCTATATAGAGATGTTTTATCTGTGCTACATCTTCATCACAGTGGGTTATCATGTCTCTGTACACCCTCTCCGGTTTGCCCCAGATTTCAAAACCTAGATGTAAATCACAGATTTGCTATCAGCAAATTGAATGTCCTATATGAGTGAAGTGGCGCCTGCATTGGCTGAATACAAAGATCAAGCTGAACATGTTTCATGCAAGTACTGTATGTACATACGTATGTGCTGTATGTGTAACCTACTCATCAGAGCCAAGTGGGTGTTCTCATAAAAAGACACTACCTTAGACTTGAGGTTAATGGTGAGAATGTGTTGTCGTCCAGAAGAGTCCTCTGCTTTCAGCTTCAACATTTGAAACTGCGTGTCTATGAAAAGCAGCCTGCAGTTGGACACACACAGAAAACACATCAGAAATACTTCAACATCAAAAAAAATAACCTCAGCTGTCACGATATTATGCCGACACCTGAGCTGCACTCAAAATGATTTACTTATTTAAATCACTGTAAATTCTATGTGCAGTCAGTGCTAGATGTGTTCAACAAACACGTAGGTGTCCATCTGTAGACATCTGTGATGCTAGCCAACGGTTGGCTCATTTGTTAGTGGCACTTTATCAGCTTGTGTAATTCACTAGAGAATATTCACCAATGTTGATTTAGTAATGCTGCAAGTTGCATACTCTTTATACAGGACACATTTCTATAAATAAAATATTATTTTATTATTATTTTATTTATTATTTAAATATAGGTTTGCGTCAAATAGTACAGAATGTTGTACTAATAGTCAAATTTGGTCATGTAACAACTTTCACTTTAAGTGCTCTCAGCAACTTTGCCATTAAATTAACAGTTTTGCAATGTTATAGGTTCATGTTCTGCTGAAAAAACATTGAAAAAATAAATAAGTCAAAAACATTTTTGTCATAATATCTCACTGTTACTGTAAGCTAGCTGAAATTAACTGTGTGAGGTAGTTGTCTGGATCAAAAATCTACTTAAACCATCAAAAGATTCTGGATGGATGTGGCCCCCGGGCCGTAGATTACCTACCCCTGCTCTACGGGTAGTACTGGAGAGTGCTCCCTCCAGTGCCCCTCAGATTTGTACCTAGGTGGTGCTTTGTTATTGGATGCCTGTGTCCGTCACAGACTGCCCATAACGAACACCATGTTCTAGCGTAACCGTCCACAGGTACAGTTGACTTTGTGGTCATGTCGGACATCGTACTTGTCGCCATATGTTTTGGACTTTGAGAAGGCATACAAACGTGTTCCGTTGTGAATTCTGTGAGGAGTACTCTAGGAGTATGAAGAGTTTTTCATTGGTAGAAATATGTCCAGTTAGGGTTAGATATATCCAGTTAGATAAGATGTAGAAAACGGATGGATGGATGACTGTAGACCAGTTTTTACAATTCTATGCAGAACATGAATTAGGCACCTTCTTTTGCTCCAATATGGTGGTGACACTGATGTATGTATGATTCGTTGAATGTTTAATGCGGCATCTACATCACACTTGATGGCCTAAGCACAGAAACTCACTCATAATGTTTCAATAAAGCTACAGTTAAATAAAAAAAAACAAACTCTGATATCCGCAACAAGTCCCCGCTGAACCCATCACAGAGCGCATGGCCTGAAACTTGCAGATTGTCCTGCACTGAATTACACTAATCAGTCAAGTTAATGCTACACATTGTGGAGGTAACGTCATTGTCATTGTAGGCGGAATTCCTTAACGTAACTAAATGTGAGCTGCAGCAGTGACAGATTTGTGTTTGTAGCTGCCTTTCGGACGGCCGGAAAGTTAAGTCCTTCCCCTCCCACTCAAGCTTGGCCTCGTGGTGGTGCGAACAGCACAGATGCAAAGTGCATCCATGGGCATCGCGTCATTACATGATTTTTTTCTGGTAAAGACTCCGCAACCAATTGAAAACACCTTTGCAACCCAAGAGACCCAACAGTTGAGAATCATTGCTATGTACTGTTGTGGAAAAAATTAAGATCAATTCGCTTGTACTTGATGAATTGCAGCCTTTGTTATAATTCGATCTGCAGTTAATGTTGTATTTTTTACAAATCAATCCTCATGCCTGCCGGATCCTTGTGCACTGGTGTCCCCACCCCATCGATGTGGGAGCAGAAACGGGAGGTTACAGAGAGTGTCCAAAGACTACATTCAGAGGATACGTATAGTCAACGCCTTCAGGAAGGATCTAGAAGAACAAAAATGGGAGTGTGTGTACAGTGCTAATGAGCTTTCTAAATATTATATGAACCTGTATGATAAGAACTGTCCCTTGAGAAAAATGTCTAAGAAGCAAAAGACCAGCCATGGATGACAAAAGGACTTAAAAATGCTTGAACACATTATACAGGAAATTCAGACTTAAAAAGACTTAAAAATAAAATAAGTTGACTGTAAAAAGGAATATTACAGTCAATTATTAGATAAAAATAAAAACATTAGAGCAACCTGGGGCATCTTAAACAGTATTATTAGGAAACACCGATAATGACCATATGACTGAAATAGTTGAAAACTTCAACAACTACTTTGTAAATATCGTTCCACAACTGCAAGAAGGAATTCCAAAATTCTGGACAAGGAAGGAAAGGAATGAAATGTCAGAAATGAATCCCAAGTTTCTCACTGATGTGACAAAAAAAATGAAATCATTGATATTGTCATATTGTCACTCATTATAAAGCAAAACTATCAAGTGATTGTGTGACTGATTACATGTGACGTACCCCAGGGGTCAATACTGGGACCAAAACTGTTCAAATTGTATATAAATTAGAGCATATATATCTACTATATATATTTTGTAAGGCAGGGGTCCCCAACAACCAGGCTCGGGGAAACTTTCAGGTAAAAAAAACTTTTGAAGTAAATAATTAATTAGATATTTGCAGCAAATTGTACGTATATGTTTTGCCAATGTGCTGAAAATCTTTCCCAGCTGTAAATTAGCTAGAAACTACAGCTGCGATAAGTCATCGAGTTAAGTTAAGTAGAGTCAGTTTCAGGTAGGTAGGTAAGTAGGTAGGTAAATAATTTATTCATCCAGTTGTTCCAACATACTTCATAGAAGTAGAATATAAAAAAAATCATCATCCATGTAATGTAAATAAATACATAAATAAAACCTAAAGAAAAAAGCTCATGCATCTTTAGATGACTTTATGGTTCCAAGCTCTTCTCGGCCAATAAATTAGACGCCTCTTTCCTGAGCTGATTACCACATGAGGCGAAGGACACTGCACTGATCATGCACCGGCACTACCGTCAGATTTACTGTTCAGCTGCCACCTTTCCAGTGCGGTTTCCACTCTACTGAAACTTCAAGACAAAAGACTGATCTAAGTGAAATGACTAGTAGAGTCCTCCATCAGATTTACAGTACATTACAACACACGCTCTGTGCTGAGCCTGATGTGGCTGTATATCTGCCGAGGATTTATGGAGTATGTTAGATAGAAGTGATGGGAGCAGTGTCCTCAGGGATGACACGCGTACACACACTTAGAAAAGTGATAGAATGATGGCAAACAATGTCCACGGCGAATGGCTCATAAATGTAACCGCTCAATTGCAATCAAACACAAATGAAGGGCATTCCTCTTGAAGTCTCTTCATACAAATACTGTACATAATGGACGGCTTTGACTCGCGTATTGCTCCTCCTTTCCACTCGTCCATCCTTATCTTCAAAAACAATCATCTTTCTGTAATTTCCACATATCCTTCCCATTGCCGTGCTTTGACACTGATAGCTCTGCAAGATGCCAACAGTGAATAAGTAAATATATTCAAGTGGCTGAAGAGCTAACATTATATCCTTGAGTACTTACATACAACTGTATAGTACAATTAAAAACAACATGATGGTTAACAGCTTGAAATAGACAAATCTGTCAAGCGAGAACAGTTACTAGACGTACAAAGTCACAAGCGTGCAAAAAAAGCAGCCACTAGAATGTATTATTGAAATAATAAGCCAAAAACTTACCACTTCCAAGTAATGGGAGGAGAATTATGTCCTCTCAGACATGCCATGGCGGACTTAATCTAATCTAATCTAATGTAATGCAACATTACTGACAGCTACTGACCAGAATATTACATACAACATTTTTGTCTTTTTCTTTGTGAGGGAGCGATGAGTGACAACTGTACAACTGTACTTAGTTCCATTAGTGCCATTTTTCTGCTTAAAAATGTCTAACTTAGACAACAAATATGCAACATTTGCTTCAATACGCTTATTTTTCACTAATAGGCCGCATTCAACCACAAAACTTCATGATTTTTAACTGTCAAAAACTATAATCTGTAAAAAGCAACATTATCGAATTAACTATGAGCTAACATAAAATTGAGGTTTAGTTTTAGATACATTATATCAATAATGGAAAAAGAATTTCCAACAGTTTCACCTTCTCTCGTCACATGCATGCTAGCAGGGACGAGTTACTATCCCTCTTTGGCCATGATGGAAACAGCGTGAGAAGTCAGACATCATGCTGAGAAGACTGATGAGAGCATCTCATTTGCAAATCCACAGCCAAGTGAGCAGCTTTCAGTCCGAGCGACATGCACGTGTGCCTGGGTGGAGTATGCTGTGAAAAACCGTGCTTTCGCTCTACCGGGACTGGCATTTGAAATTTAACATATGACTCATTTCTTCCGCCCTGGTTGTCTATAGTATGTGCATTGTGATTGGCTGGCAACCAGTCCAGGGTGTACCCCGCCTGTCGCCCAAAGACAGCTGGGACTGTTCAACTTTATTCTACTATTTGACAATACACTCACTAATGTATCTGAATTGAACAGCTGGACAATTTCGCCATCAAAGATGCCGGGTTCCCTTTCGTTGTTATGGCGGTCCATCTTGTTGTCAGGTGGCTGTTCAGCAATGACGCCGGTTTTCGAGAAAGCTCGGACAGCAGTTAAAGCAGATAACTTAACCCAAACATCCACAACTCATTCACATACGGTGGTGTCACTCGCCTGGCACGGCCTCCCAGTCTTAGTGAAGGTGCGTTCGCCATCTTTCATCCATCACTGTCACGCCGCTCAACTTCACTTTGAACACTCAGTTTACACCAATGTAAAGCGGTCTGAGTTATTTTGTTAATCCTCCTGGAATGATGGTACGCTCCGAATTAATTTGGTATTTCAGAGTAGCGGAGAGATGGGTGCAATGTTGTTTTACAGACCTGAATGAAAAGCAGGTTTGCAGGTGCCTCATGTAGTCATGGGGGGCTCCCTTGGCGCCCGTATTGTCTATACGATATGAAAGCGGAACATAACATTTTGACAAAAAGATATTTGACTTACGTCACTGGTGAAATTTACAGGATCAGTTGTGTTCTATAAGGAAGAACTGCCAATTATTTACAATCCTTATGCGAAACATCAACATATTTCTTTCCCTTTTCTGTGCATACTCGTGGGAGAATAAAATGAAACTTTGTTTCTGATATTGATCAATCAAAGACTTCAATAAAAGGTACAAAAAGTGGAGTAAAGTGACAGTGTGAAAGTTGTAACACTGTAATAAGAAGAGGAAATGCTGCCAAGGGACCGACCAAAAGACGTGGCCTGCCCACTGTGCCTGTCATGAAGGCTTCATCTTCCACCAAGTGATGGTGGCCATTCTACTTGACCTCATGTTCCATTCATTAGTACATGGCTTGCCTTTTTCCACCAATTAACATGACCACTCTCAAAATGCACAAATGCAGACACAGGTTCAAAGTAAGAAAGCGATCCAGCACCAGAGAGTGCGACTCATTTACCTCAGCCAATCAGCAGACAGAATTCCGTCTAAAAAGCCCCGGTGGCTATTATCATGGCCCGTGCTATTAAGACGCTAAGCGAATCTCAAGTGCTTTGGACATTGAGGCCTGATGTGTATAATGCCTCCTTACCATGAGGCTGCAGTGAAAATCCAACATTTCTTCACCCTCCCTCTGCTATTAAAACCTGAGGGTCTTCAATTAGAGCTATTTGCATTTTACTAATGTCATAATTGTAGCAGTGGTTATTAACAGCAAAGTGGAACATGAGTGTAGTAGTCAAGGCTTTATGCGGGTTCGAGGAGAAGTCGTATTACTACTCTCCTCCTCCGTGCTTCCTGACAAGAATGAGAGGATCCTGACAGTTCTTCAATACAACTTGGATTTAACTATAACTATAAGTCAACAACTAAAAATAAGGATGTAATTACTACATGGCTGTTGTTAGTTTGAAGTTATGTTGTTGCAGACCATCCAATTAGAACAGCGTTCGGTGAGAAAACATTAGTGGATGCTACTTCCATTACATTGCACCTTCTCACAGTTACATAAGAAGCTGGGTAGTCAGAAACCTGTGGCTCTGGACCCGCATGCGGTTCTTCTGCTTCTGTGTTGAGCTTTATGCTCCCTGCGTTGAGCTGGTAATTTTTTTGACACCCTAGTAGGAGAAATGTAAATTAAAAATAAACAAAACATGCATTTGTTGCAAAGTAGTGGCAACAAAGATGGGGAATACAACCAACATGCATAAACGCCTTAAACACAACTATCCTGTCCGATTTTTCCCAAATGGAAAAAAAAACTGCTGCTCGAGGTGCAGCAGAGCCTCCGTCCCGACAGTCAGTTCTTACTGAGGTGCTTCGTCAGCAAAGTAAATGCAAACAAAACAGCGCAAAATAGTCCACACTCAAGGACAAAATTGTTCTCTGAATGTTCCTGTAAAGGAATAATACCCAATGTTCATTATTTATTGTTGTTGTCTTGTAATTCTGCTTGTGATTTTTATTTAAGAGCAATATTTGCTAAATATTCAATTCATTTAGTCAATTTTATTTTCACAATTTCTATGTTAAGTACTCTTGAGAAATTAGTTCATTGCTTTTGATGCAGTGTACTGACATTATCATGACATTAATGAAAAAATGGTCTCAAGTAATGTTGACAATAATATTATTTATCGGCAAGAATTTGTAAGACACTTATCAACCAGCAAAATTTGCCTAAATTGGATATCTTAAAAGCTAATGTGGAGCATCTCTAAAAAGAAATACCAGAAGAAAACCCGAACAGCAAATAAACATGCCTGTCAAGCTTAATAACCTCAGAATTTGACAATAATTACTTTTTTTTAGGCTTGTTGTGCTTTATCTCAGAGACTCACTTACTTGTCCCACCCAAGGGTCTCCATTTCCAAAATGAGTTGGGAGTAGTACTGTGGAGGCGGAATAGAGTAGCACTCAGGAAGGCACTTAATGCCCACTTCCTGCAATAACAGAGACAACAACATGATTGCATTACAGAGAACGCAACACAAATAACTTCCAAAACGATTCAAACAAAACAAACAAGGACAAGTCATCCCTCATTCATCGCGTTAATTAGATATTACTGTGTTGTGAAATCATTCAAACCTGAAATAAAAACCCATTGTTCTGGCAATCAAGTCTGGTGCTTGTGTGTCACAGCTAGGAAACCCGAGTTCCATTATTAATGGAACATTATTAATGGATAATGGATTAATTAATCCATTATCATGACAGGCCCACTTATCACATATCTTCTAAAGGCCTTATATTTGTATTTAAGTTAATTTGGTCATTTTTATGCTTGAAAATGCTTAATTTAAGCAAAAAGAAAAAAATCACGATATCACAAACCGGAATGATTATTTAATTAATATATTTTTTTTTAACAAAAAAGCACAAAAAAGAGCACAGTAATCCTGAGGGATTTTCCTAAGCCAACAATGTCAACAGAGCATCATTAACAAATATATCATTGCCCTTCTTACCAAGACAGTCTTCAGTTCCACAATGAACGTGATGAGATCAGTCGACTGATGTAGCCTCTACAAGAGAGAAAAGAGACATGAATAGGATGATAAAGTGACATTATTATTTATTTTTTTTTTTACTCCTGCCAACCATTCAAATCAAACACGTTTGTGATTAATGGAAGCTGCCATCTCCTTTAATAATTAATAATAGCTTCAAGGCTGCAAAAATAATGAACTTTGCAGCCCAAGGTGAAATATCAATCTCATGCAAATAACCCAGAGGGCCCACATAACAAATAGACATTTTCCAGGTGCTGTTAATTAAATAGTGAAAAATATTGTTCTCCTCTTATGAGTGCAGCACGGCTGATGGGTGCAAAGGAACAATGCCAGGTATGATACAGTCAACACAAAAGAACCAAAGGATTACCTGTTTTACTAGGTCTTCATACCCACGCAACAGTTGTTTTAACTTCCAGCAGCAATGCAACCTGCAAGAAGCAGAATATACATTTATTGCAGTTACTTGGTGGGCGTTGGATTGTTCCATTCATACTGATACAAACAATAATAAGCACTTTCATTATTTTCATTAATGCAGCAATATGACTATCTGAAAATGGTGAATAAAACAATACAACTAGTGGTGGCCTAAGAGTTTTGCATGGTGCACTACGGTACTGTGTGTGTGTGTGTGTGTTTGTGGTGACCCACAACAGTTAAAGACATTTAGCTGATGAGTTGTTTCCTCGTTAAAATGAGTTCTGTCTTGAATTCAATCGTGTTTCTCGCCTTCTTTATCAAATTTCTGGCAACTTTTTCTGGCCCGACGGTTGGCTATTTAGCAGTCTCACTCAAAAACAAAAATGCAAAGACAGTGAGTCAATAAAGGAGCGAATGGTTTGGGGACTTGACTACAAAGAGTGACACAATACAGGGCAAACAGAATAGTTTGCGACGCACAATAATGTACAATAACCAGGACAGTGCATGAAAAGAAGGGCAAAATTTTCACACAAACAAAAACTAATCATACCGACAATCAAACTGACCGCTGTGTGGTGTGTGCATATGTATTATACTTGGCCTTTCTGAGTTGGCGATCAGGTGGTAGCTGTACTCTCAGTCTGAGGTCTTTCTCCTGTATCAAAAAAAAAATGTAATAAAAAAAGTTTCATTCATTTAGTTGAATACACTTTTGTCATCCTCAGTGTCATTGACATTATTGATGACCATTCAGAGTGTGACAATATCTCGAAATGATGATATACCGAGATATTTTATCTCCCGATCCTTCATTGATATGTGCCCACCAAGTATGAATACCTTCGGGATAGGCTCCAGCACCCCTGCGACCCTCGTGAGGATAAGCGGTATAGAAAAAGAATGAATATCATATAGCAGACAAACACACTGATGTATGAGAAGTGAAATAAAGTTTATATGATTTACATTAAGTGTGCAATAATTATTTAAACAAAAGTAGGTAGGTGCATATATTAGGGCACCTTTTTTTTTTTTTATTTGAACACTATCCATCTTCTAACACTTATCCACTATCCCAGCTGTCCCAACTGACTTCAGGGCAGAAGTACTCAAACCTTACATAACATTTACAGTATACACAATAATAGCTGTAAAGTAAAGAGTGGTCAATAGTTGCCAAATCAGACACTTTGGCCTTCAAAATACAAGCTCTAGCGTCACCGCTGTGCATTAAACACATTGACATACATATACTTTATCATATCATGTATTATCAGAGGTAGCATAGATTGTGGTAATAGCCAATACAAAACGATGAAACTGAATGTGTAGCATCATCAGTCATCAACATTATTTAACGTGAAAGTAAATGGAATTGGAACACCTTTACTCGTATAAATATGGTAATATTGACAAGTTGGGTATATTCACTTGGGCTCTTTACAATATTTACTTATTCATATTCGCTTACCTGGACGGTGATGAATCCGTCATATACTGTTTTTTCCACATTTAATGGTAAGAGCAGTGGGTTGTCTTTTACCATTACAGACGCCATTACGGTAACTTTTAGTACAACGTAAGGCTGTTCTTGAGGTATACTTAGCAGTAGCACGATAGTCTGGATAAGAAGTAATCCTTTATTGACCGACACTTTCTGGTTAACTGATAAAATACACAAGTAAAACTACAGCTAGCATGTAGCGAACCAAACATCCGCCTCCCGCCATGAACGTCAAAACAGTCACGTCACCAAGGTGCGTTCAGGAACTCCTGGGAAAAAATAGTTTTCATACAAGTCATCAAGTCTGACTCTACCATTTCAAAGCAGGGCAATTTTTCTTATTTAATTTCTCTATTAAACCAGCGTTTCTGGTAAATTGATAAATAAATTTAAAAAATTAAAATATGTTTTAAAATATTATTTAAATATATATATTTAAATATAAATATATTTATTTATTATTATAATATATTTAAATATTTAAAATATTTTAAAATATTATTTATTATTATTATTTATTATTATTTCCCTCCCTTATATTGTTAAGGCTTAGCAAGCAACATTATTAGTGTTATTATAATCATCATTATTATTATTATATATATGCCCACCCCACATTACAATTGGCAGAGGTGGACAACAGACTGGCAAAGGCAAGTAGTGCTTTTGGCAGGCTGCGTCTGGAACAACAACCACCTGAAAAAAGCCACATAGATCCGTGTGTACAGAGACGTGGCACTAACCACCCTCTTGCATGGCTCTGAGTCGTGGGTCACTCACAGACACCACCTACGACTCCTGGAACGTTTCCATCCACTGCATCGACTGCAGGTATGTCACAAATGATGAAGTGCTTCAACAAGCGGGGGTCACCAGTGTCGAGGCCATGCTAATGATAACACAGCTACCCACGGAAGGGAACGTTTCCAGGTTGGAGGATCACCGCCCACCCGAGATCATCATCTATGGTGAACTCTCCACCGGGCACCAAAGAAGAGGTAAGGGAGGCGAACACACTTAAATATTTGTTGGCGAAGTTTGCCAAGAGTGAGAGAGTGATATAGAGAAATATTATTCAGTATGGAGGAAATGAAACAATAACAATATAACAAAAAAAGCTGCAAGTATGGGTAGGAGCGCACATGTCATCATTCGTTACCATTGATCTTTTTTTTTTTAAACCTGGTTATTTTTTCATGACACAACAGAAATTTATGTGAAAGTATTTGTATGGATATTTAATTAGAAGTACTTACACAATGCAACATTTATTTCAGTAATGGCATTGTTAATACATTTGATAGCCTGTAAAGTCATCAACAACTCTGACTTTCCATAAATTCAGCTAATTTCAGCTGATTTTAGGTGGGAGGCGAGGTATACCGCGCATTTCTATAAATAATTTCTAATAATAATAATAATACATTTTATTTGTATAGCGCTTTTCAAAATACTCAAAGACACTTTACAGAAGAATGGAGTTGAATAAAAGCAAGTAAAGAGAGTAAAAGATACGTTAAAATACAACATTCGTTCGTTAATACACAGTTAAAACATGAGAAAAAGCGGGTTGGGGCAAAATAATAAATAAAAAAATAAAATAAAATAAAATAAAATAAAATAAAATAAAAATAAAAAAAATAAAAATAAAAACATAAAATAAAATAAAAATACAATAAAAATAAAAATACAAATACAAATACAAATAAAAATAAAAATAAAAGCTCAATACAGAAGGATTCAGTTCTACAAGGGATAGCTGACAACCCTACTGTCATATGTCATGCAGCAACCTCATTTGCCATGTATTAAATTACCTTCGCAAATCACCAAGTCTGAAACCTGGAGTTAATTCCAAAAAACATTTTTACAGAAATATTTCCAATACAATATCCTTCATATCCTTATTTAGCTCACATTCCACCCTAAAGGTGGAACCAGAGAAGATAAATGTGTCAATGTACCGTACAGAGTGTCGATGCCACACAGTGTGCCTGGAGAGATTGATGTTTTTGTCATCCACCTGCTTCAAAGCTGTAAAAAAAAAAAAAAACGCCAGCTGATGCAAACAGAGGAACCTAGCTAGTCAGCTCACAAACAAAAGAGTGAGAACCTCATAGCTCCTCCTTGCACATCTGTTTTGGAGGAATATCTCAGCGTTGTGTTGTGATGCACAGTGGGCTTCAATGAATCTGAATCATGTGTCGTGGAGTGGGTAAGTGCTGAATGCATTTTTTTTTTTTTTTGCCGTTTTCTGTAACAATCCAAGGATTCATTTTCATAGGATGTATGGCAATGTGGAGTGGGGGGAAGCAACCCTCCCTCTTTTTTTCCGTGTCTCACTCTGGGGAGAGAAGAATCTACAAGCGTGTGCGGCATGACTGCCTTTCATGGCATTGCGCTCGCAATAACGGCATCAAAATATTGGCCCCAGAGAATAAAAGACCAGCAGTGGCGTATACTGTATGCTGCGAGCTCGCTGTTGCCGTCTGTCTCCGTCTGTTTCTTCTTCTTCTTCTTCTTCTCTCCCTTTCTGTCTGACCGCTTTGCTCTTCTGCAGCCTCCACTGCCGAACGCCCGTCTGTGAGAGGGATGATCTATGGCGCTTTGTTTATCACTTTATCACTGGCCATGGTCACTTCTCTGGAATGCAATTGGCTGGAACTACACCAGTGTGGGTCCTGCACCCTGCTCTCTCTCTCTCTCTCTTTCTCGCTCTCTTTCACTCTGTATCTGTGTCGCTCGCTTGCTTTCGTGCAAAGAAAAAAAAAAAGAAGAGCAGTGTTTTGTCCAAAAGTGCTGCTTTTGTGTCATGTTGGTGTTTTTGCATGGATCTGAATCATAATGGCACACACATTTCTGTATGTATTTCTGTACAAAATATATTTATTGTGTGTCTCAAACACGCGGCCCGCGGGCCAAATGTGGCCCACAGGACAATAGTTTGAGGCCCCCGCCTTGATATGAAAGTTTAATGTTTAAAGTTTGATGTGGATGCTGTATGGTATCATGTACCCAGAAGAAATTATTACGTTTGATTAATGTTCATGTTAAAGGTTAAATAACTGTTAATAGTTATCCTCCCTATCCGTGTGGAAGTGGTAATTTTTTGGCTATTTAAGTTTAAAGGAAATAACTTGAAGGCTACCGTTTTAGGTCGCTAGCTCTCTAGTTTGTCTCAAGACCCTGCAGTTGCGCAATATGTTGTAAATAAAAAGTATAACTGTGACTATAGTCGTGTTTTGTCATGTCTACAGGGCTCTAATAATGCTTTGTTCATTTTAATCTGAAGAAAATCATTTGTCTACCCACCAACTATATGTGGTTTCTTAAGTTTTTATTATTTGCCGTTTTATTATTATTATTATATTTATTTATTACTGATTTATTTTTGATTTGTTTATTTATTTTTCATCTTATTTTGTGCATAAAAATAACAATTAAGAGTTTTTATTGTATAAAATCGGAACCAAAGCACTGAAAAAGTTTGTATATTTTTCTGTTTTTAAAAAATGCGTTGTTTTGTTTTTGGAAAACCTAAATTGAGTTTGAGACCCCTGGTCTAGATTCTGGTCGAAGGTATTTTTGACCATTCTTCTTTCCAAAACATCTCCAGTTGAGTCAAGTTTGATGGTTTCCGAGCATGGACAGCCCGCTTTAAATCCCATCACAGATTTTCAATAATATTTAGGTCTGGGGACTGAGATGGCCATTCCAGAACTTTGTGCCTGTTCCTCTGCATGAGGACTTTGAGCAGTATTTAGGGTCATTGTCATTGTTGGAAGTCTCCAGACTTGGAGTAAATCCAACTTTGTCACTGATTCTGAATCTGTAAGAATCTGCTGATACTGACTGGAATCCATGTGACCTTCAACAATGGGCTTTAGCTTAGAATAGTTGAACGATGCACAGTGACACCATCTGCACCAAGATCATGTTGGAGGTCTTTGGAGCTGGTCTTTGGGTTGAGTTTGACTGTTCTCACTATTCGCTTATCTGAAATTGTTCTTGGCCTGCCACTTCAGGCCTTAACTAGAACTGTGCCTAGAACTGGTCTTCCATTTCCTCACTATGCTCCTCAGAGTGGAACCTGAGCTGAATATCTGAGCTTGCTTCTTTATCCTTCCCCTAGACCATGATGTTGAACAATATTTGCTCTCAGGTCATTGGACAGTTGTTTTGATGCTACCATGTTGCAATTAGGTAGATTGGCTTCATTTGTGTATGCAGGTCAAGGGTCAATGAGCTTACCAAACATTTTTTTTGTTTCAATAATTAGTGCTAAAGGTATTAAAATCAATAAAACAACAACATCCTAAAATCTTGGAAATGATCAAGGGTGATCGAGTGGTTAGTGTGCAGGCCACACAGCTAGGAGACCCAAGTTCGATTCCACCCTCTATGTGGAGTTTGCATGTTCTTGCATGCACGGGTTTTCTCCGAGTATTCCGATGTCCTTCCACATTCCAAAAACATGCTAGGTTAATTAGTGACTCCAAATTGGTATGAATGTGAGTGTGAATGGTTGTTTGTCTATATGTGCCCTGTGATTGGCTGGCCACCAGTCCAGGGCGTACCCCGCCTTTCGCCTGAAGATAGCTGGGATAGGCTCCAGCACCCCCTGCAACCCTCGTGAGGATAAGCGATAGAAAATGAATTAATTAATTTATATGATGACTGTCAAATTGTCTAATCATATAAATCAAAGTTTTCAAATAATTAATCATGATTAATCACCAGTTGCAACGACAAAAACAAATTTTACAAAAACATAAACAAGAGGGCAGGATTTTAACCATGTCATTAGAGCCATGAAGAATTGTGTTCAAAGAAACCAATTAATTTAAGTAATTTAAGTGCCCTGTGATTGGCTGGCCACCAGTCCAGGGCGTACCCCGCCTTTCGCCTGAAGACAGCTGGGATAGGCTCCAGCACCCCCTGCGACCCTCGTGAGGATAAGCGATAGAAAATGAATTAATTTATATGATGACTGTCAAATTGTCTAATCATATTAATCAAAGTTTTCAAATAATTAATCATGATTAATCACCAGTTGCAACGACAAAAACAAATTTTACAGAAACATAAACAACAGGGCAGGATTTTAACCATGTCATTAGAGCCATGAAGAATTGTGTTCAAAGAAACCAATTAATTTAAGTCATTTAAGTGCCCTGTGATTGGCTGGCCACCAGTCCAGGGCGTACCCCGCCTCTCGCCTGAAGACAGCTGGGATAAGCTCCAGCACCCATGCAACCCTAGTGAGGATAAGCGGTAGAAAATGAATGAATGAATGAATGAATTCCCGGGTGTTGGTTTCGTTATATAAAAAAAAGTGTTCAAGGTCTCATTCCTTTCGTGCCATTGTTCCTGCCTGCTTGAAGGCGTGAGACAAAGAAAACAAACACAACAGACACACATGGCGATATGTTAAGGCCCTCATAATTGTCCTGATCATTTCCATGTATTGTGTGATTAATTATTTAATGTACTATTATCGTCTCGGAATTTTGTCACATTTTAATCTCGCGACATGTTGTGACACTAGTAAGCAGTATATCATACAGCCTAGTATAACAATAAGCTTCACTTTAAAGGATCAATTATTTTATTATTGGAATCGGTCTCTGCAGTGCAGGATAATACATTTTACATTGATCCTCCTCCCTAACCAAAAAAAAAACCTTTTATTGCCATTCCTTCCAGCGAGGCTCACAATTAAAGAATAAGTGTGCCACAGAATAAAAAAACGTTACAAAGTGACTGCAGGACAAATAAGCCAAATAAAACAAAGTATTCATATTTTAGAGGTAAGGAAAGATGGTAGGCAATAAAGATCCACAGTAGCCGACAGGCATTATTATAGAAACTGAAAATCTAAGCATAAAGAAAGTACCTGCTAATTAAAAACTGTTGCAGTGCCAGCTTTGATTGTGGAATCAGAAACGTGCGCGCGTACGCGTGCATGTAGGAATAGCAGGTGTAAAAAAAAAAAAACGGAGGCGAGGTCTGACACAAAGCAGCACCTGTTTAACACGCTTGCGAGTGTTTACAATAAATCATATTTGTAGATTCTGCTAAACGCACGACATGAGAAATAGTACCTCGCATATTCTTGTCGGGTAATGTTTGCCAAAAAAAAAAAATTCCAGGTAAAGTTTGTTGTGCTGATTTTCATCACATCCAGATATGACGCAATTACCATACGCGTTTTTTTTTTTTCTATCACACACTTCAATTTTTCAGCAAATGTGTCATCTCGTCGGAGAAGACCTGAGTGGCTAGACACGACTGAATCCAAATCAAACCCTGAAGCACGAGTCCCAGATCCTTATTGAACAAATTTGCGCCAGCCGTTGAGGACTTTAATGATCTGGACCCACTGGGGTCTGGTGCTCCACGCCTACAGGCTACACGCTCGATTCCCAATCGATAGCTTTTTATTAAAATTGTTTGCAAGGCAACACAAATCCATATTGTTTTGCCTCGGACTCGAGCGCCCATGTGAAATATGTTAGGCATATTTTTATATTTTTTCCAAATGAATGCAGAAAATGATTGTCGGATATGCATGAGAGAAAAATAGAAAGGCGGTAGGTTGGTATTATTGGAATATCCATTTCAACATTGATTTTCACAAGAGATGCATTTGTGATTATCTTGTTTTCGCTTCCCTCAACAGGGTTGAATTAGATATCATATTATCCCTGATATTAAGGCAAAATTAATAACACAAGTAATTATAATACTTATGTCTAATGATATGCTGCGAGGGGCCTATTGATTCCGTGGAGATCCATCAGGGGGGGAAAAAGGCTCGGAGCCATCGCCTGACGACAGGCGCCGTCAGCGAGCTCGGGTTTGGAAATAAGATCAACTGCTGAACACAAGCCTCAATCTCTCCATTTAATGTCATTTCATAACTTCAAATCTAATCTGTGGTCAATGATTCAACTCTGTTATCTGTTTCTACCTGTTCTGTCATAAAGGTGCCTGAAATGCAAGCCTCTCGTGCTGACTTCCGATTCACACCATCATTTCCTGTTTTTAACAGATCTTCTAAACTGGTTTATTGCGACACATATGGCGTTCAAACAATGATGCATCTAGGAATATTTAGTAGTGATAATGATAAATATGTAACGTTACACACGAAAATCTGATTTTTTTTGTGTAAAATTTCAATTCAAGGAAGTTTCATGTTTCGGAATGACTTAATTTTGTAGCTGAGAATATAAAATAAGCCTCTGGCATCTTAGAGGTGATAGGACAGCAAGGTGCAGTTGCAATTCCTTTCCAAAAGAGGGCAACATGATATCAGAATTGTGCTTTTCCAAAGCGGCGATGGCGAGCAGAAAGAGGGGTTACAAGAGAAAAGGATGAGGGGGGTGTTGTAGGTGCCGGGTTAAACGTATAAGTAACAATAATTTACATTTACGGCTCCAACGGCTTCCCCGCGCTGTCAGTCTGAAGTTCAAAGCTCTCCTTCATTCTCTCGGCAACAAAGCGTTGCTGTCTTGTCACGCAGGGAGCATGGCGGAGTGGATGAAGTTCTCCAAGGTGTCATTGGAGGAAACCTTGCCTCAATGTGGTGACCTGCTTTAAAAAAAAAAAAAAAAAAAAAATACAAGTAAACGTATTTTCCTTCTGGAAGGCTTCATCACAAGTACTGCTTCAATGTGACTTTGGGCCTCCGCCAAGGTCGTGGAAGCTGCGTTGATTCGGATCTTTAGAGTTATCAGATTTTCATCTTCAATTTGGTTTTCCCTAACGTTTTGATGAGTTGACATGTGTTGGTCAGAGCTTTGCATTTTATTGAGAAAGGCGCGGAACAGCAGCGGCGGCAGATCAAACGCAACGCCACCTTTTTTGCCATCGCTTGTATTTTAGGCTGTAAAAATCCCACAGCCCATTTGTTCTATGATGTGACAGCATTGATGATATGATGACAGATGTCTTACCAGCCCACCCCTCGGTGCCAGCAACCGCCACCCACCCAATATCATCGCCCCTCTTTTTTTTCACACTCAAACACACACAACACACACACACCTAGAGGAAAATGATGAAGCACGTGGCCCAGGTTAGTCTCACAGTCGACATCTGCATTGCTCTACTTGGTGGACTCCATACCCACACCCACCCCCCCCCCTCTAGAGGACTGTACTAGTCTTCTTTGGCACAGCTCTGCCTCTTTGTTCTCAGCCAGGACGCTTTTGCAGGAAGTCATTGAGACAGGGTCAGATGTATTTCACCCTCTGGCCAGCAGAGGACCTTGCATCACGAATGGCAAAATATGGTGCCCCTCTGTAGTAATATTTATTCTTCATATTGACAGCAGCTGTGCATAACTTACACCACTATTTGTGAGCTGTTATTAATGGAAACAAGTGCTAATGACGTGTATCCTAATTGCTTTCACATCTAGTGACCATGTAGCACTAGTAGGTGCAATGCATAACACTGGTAATAGCGTTTAATTACAATAGACACGCACCTTAATAAGGCTTGAAAAGGAAACACGGGAATATTACCACACAGCTACATACAGCAATCTAAGGCAGCCATTTAAATCAGGAATTAGGGCTCACGCTAATAGCGATAATTCATTTATTTCATTAATTATGTCAAATATGTATGTCAAATCAATTCATACGCACCACCTCTGGAGTATAGTGTCGTTTCCTCACAGAGTTTGGCGATATTTTCTAACTTTACGGAACAGTTCCAACACGATACAAACACGCGTGTAGTCCTACTGAGAAGAACAACACTTCCTCATTGTCACGAGACAACAGCGAGATGCATTCACTGACACTCCAAAAAATCACAAACACAATAGAGTATGTGGATATTCATATCGTTCACTAATGTAACTTTTACTGTGGAAGTACAATTTGATGCATTGAGTATGCTGAGAAAATACATGTACACTCAAAACTTAAGACTTTAAGTGAATTGAACTTAAAATTTAATAAATTCTTGGATAAATGGATAATAAATAAATAATAATAAATGGATTCTGTCTTTGAACACAATTCTTCATGGCCCTGTTGTTTATGTTGTTTATGTTTTTGTAAAACTGACATATTTCACACATACTGTAGTTGCAACTGGTGATTAATTGTGATTAATTATTTAAAAATATTGATTTATATTATTACACAATTTGACAGGCATGTGACAGCCGTATAAATTAAGCAATGATAAATTCATTCATTCATTCATTTTCTACCACTTAGGTGCTGGAGCCTATCCCAGCTGTCTTTGGGCAAGAGGCGTGGTACACCCTGGACTGGACTGGTCGCCAGCCAATCACAGGGCACATATAGACAAACAACCATTCACACTCACATTCATAGCTATGGATAATTTGGAGTTGCTAATTAACCTAGCATGTTTTTGGAATGTGGGAGGAAAACCGGAGTACCCGGAGAAAACCCACGCATGCACTAGGGAGAACATGCAAACTCCACACATACATGGCCGAGGGTGGAATTGAACTAGCTGTGAGGGCTGTGCACTAACCACTCATCCACCGTGCAGCCAATCGTTGGCTCTTCATGTCTGTCACTCAATTAGTTTTACTCAATTAATTTATCCTCCAATCAAATAAATCCCTCCTGGTGTAATGATGCATGGTTCTGTCTTTTATGCCAAAGGTCCCGGGGTTCAATTCCCGGCCAGTATTGTGTCAGGAAGGGCACCCGGTGTCCCATTTGAAAGTGTAAAAAAAACCAAAATCTTGACTGTAATAAAAATATGATAACAAGTTTCGCTCACGGAGACGGCTAACATCTGTTTGAGTGATTCTGTGGAATTTGTTTTTCAACTATTCTCAAAAAAAAAAAAAACAGGTTTGATGCTAAGCTGTGTCTTTGACCTCCCTAACACACACACACACACACACACAGATACACACACACATGCACAGACACGCTGACCCGCATTCTGCACCTTTTTTCCCGACAATATTCCTCATCCCACGCATACAGACAACAGCAGGTGCATGGGATCCACAGTATGTTAAACAAAGTGTTATCATAAGAATACTAGAAAGCAAAGCGTCTTTACAAATACATATTTTGCTTCCTTTGTGATATTCTATCTAGGGTAATGTGGTATGGATATTCAGTGCAGACTTCTGCTGAAACGTCATTTTGCTTCTTGTAAGACACCGATGGGAAATGAGTGTGTGCATATTTACAATGACTGAACCCCCCCCCCACCCCCACCACAGTCAGGTTTTTGTCGAACATTTGACTAATTGATTATCACATGCCTTGGCCTTATCAGTAAAGCGTTATTTTGTAAATGAATATTCAAGAGAAGATTTTTTTCCTCTCTTTGCCGCCTTTGTACTTGATTATTTGTGGACAAAATATGCAAACACCGAGAAAGGCAGCTTGCTTTTCTGCTTGACTACCTAATTACATTTTGTACTCGCACCTATACACAAGCACCAGCACCGTGTGTATTTATAGCACGGGAGAATGAATTCACACTGCAATCCTATGCCAGGCACCTGCTTATGAAGTGTCGCTTTCTTCCAGGATGCTTCTGCAACACACACACATGAACATACACACACACACACACACACATATACACACACGTACGGAATAAGAAAGATCAAGCTTTGGGGGGAAAAAAGAGAGAAAGAAGCTTAATCGTTCCTGTCTTTCTCAGCCCAGCCCCCAGAATCCCATCGCCTGCCTCATTTTCTGTGTGATCAATTTGACTTGTTTATGTTTATGCCGCCATCTTTGTGAGGATCCTTGTCAGGGGAGAGGAAATGGATGGCAGGCACAGAGAGAAAGAAAAGAGAGTGAGGAGGGAGGAGGAGAGAGGACAGAGGCAAGGAGGAGAAGGGGGGGGGTGTGACAGGTAGGGTGGTGGGATCAGAGAAGGAAGGATGGAGTGACAACGACATACATAAGCAAGAGACGGAAAAGAGGGCTGGGTGTAGTTTTTGGAGCCTTTTGTTATCTGTATTATCTCTTGTCATCATATGTGTATGCAGTTATACTTTGATATGCATTTATTTCAATACTAGGAAATAAAGCAAGCATATTTCATATTAAGTCATTGTCTTCCAGGTATGTGGTGATCATGGAAGTTGTAGTGGAATGTGGAAGGAAACCGGACATCCCAACCCAACATGCTAACCACTTGTCCACCGTGCAGCTCCATACTTCACTCATCTGGCCCAATTCGAAACTCCTTTTAAGTGATATTTATGGAGACAATATGCAAAGTACGTACGTTGTGTACGCCTCTGCACTGTACGGTATCTATCAGTACCAGTAATGCTTAGTGATGTCATCATCCAACATAGCATGTTCCGGGTCAGAACACTTCCAATCACAGCCAATCACAGGGCACATATAGACAAACAACCATTCACACTCACATTCATACCTATGGACAATTTGGAGTCGCTAATTAACCTAGCATGTTTTTGGAATGTGGGAGAAACCGGAGTACCCGGAGAAAACCCACGCATGGTGGAATTGAACACTGCCCCCTTTCCCTTTGTGGATCTTTACAAATGCAAATCAGGTGTATTTTCATTGGTAGTATAATTAAGCCTTTCAAACTCACGGATCTGAGTTTCAGGACAAGATAAATGTTATGAAAATAGAAATTCACTTTAATAAATGGATTGAGTAAGGAAATCAAACAATGCACAATGATGAGCCAAATTCAAGAAACAATACAAGCAGTTGATGTTTGCTAAATACAAGGATGAAGAGTCTTGAACCAGTCATGATGTGCTATATATATCACTATATTGACACTTACTATGGTACCCATTATGGCATTGGATGCTCATATCACCTCCTACTTCGGTACGTGACAAAAAATAAAAAAATGTAAAACATTTTTAAAAACTAAAAAAATATTTTATAAAAATTAATAAAATAAATTAATGAATAAAATAAATTTGCTAAATACAAGGATGAAGAGTCTTGAACCAGTCATGATGTGCTATATATATCACTATATTGACACTTACTATGGTACCCATTATGGCATTGGATGCTCATATCACCTCCTACTTCGGTACGTGAAATAAAATAAAATAAAATAAAATAAAATAAAATAAAATAAAATAAAATAAAATAAAATAAAATAAAATAAAATAAAATAAAATAAAATAAAATAAAATAAAATAAAATAAAATAAAAATACATTTTAATTAATAAAACAAAGTAATAAGAAAAAACTTTTAGGAAACTTTTTTATTAGGAAAGCAGGAAGTGAACAAATGTAACAGTTACTGATTGTAAAAGTACCAAATGGAGGGGTAGGATTTAATAAGCTTTGCTTCTTCCTACTCCTTTTGGACATGTGGAACTGTGAACTGATTATGTGATGCATTCAATTGTAATCTGATGCATGTTCAAATGAAATAAAACCATTACCATTACCAAAGCCAGAGGAACCAAAAGCACTATTTGCTTTACCTTCTTTAATAGTTTGGGTAGAGAATACAT
Source organism: Doryrhamphus excisus (assembly GCF_037039965.1). Classification (NCBI taxonomy): domain Eukaryota; kingdom Metazoa; phylum Chordata; class Actinopteri; order Syngnathiformes; family Syngnathidae; genus Doryrhamphus; species Doryrhamphus excisus. Next base: position 3,118,379 of record NC_136366.1, on the reverse strand, counting down.
ACAATAACTTTCTGTTTCTCAAGACCAATATGGCGGTTGATAAGGGTTTTTTTTGTGTGCCCCCCCCCTTTCCCCTCATCACAATGCATTTGGTACAACAAGTATGCAAAATGTCTTTTACGGAAACTGAATGTTTATTTACAAGTGAGCTCACAGGAAGTTACGGCGAGCACTTGATTTGCTCACCCACACGGTAAGTGTAATCTCACCTTAGTATGACGTCATAATATTTACTATTAGAAGTTCTTCCTTGCATTGTGTACGTTGTACTCCAAAAAAATATATATACGTATACTACTAGTCAAAAGTTTGCAGACAGGACAAGTGAATGACTCAATAAAACGTGATCTGGTTTCGCAGCAATCTGGCAGAACATTCCCTTCTTTCATTTGAGTTTCAATGACGCTAAGATGATACTTTGCAGAATAGACGAGAATGGAGGCAAAAAAAGAAGAAGAAGAAGAAGAGTGAAGAAAGAGAGAGGAGGGAAAAGAGAAGCGCCGGGAAGGTGATTAGTTGTTCTGGCGGATCTTGGCGGTAGAGGAGGTTGGAACACTAATCCTTGCTTTGGTAGGAGACATTTTCACGCAGTAGGTCCCTTCTTTCCGCCCCCTCTCAATTTTAAGCCCCATGTCAAGCTCAAGCCCTTCTTTTCCAGCACTCACTTGCTCTCATTTCCTCTGCCTTCTGGCAAGACCTGCTATTTATAAAATAAAAAAAAACTCATTTTTTTCTCTTTTCCTCCTTGAATTCTTTTCCCGGCGTGTCTGATTTTCTGCCCTGCTTAGGGAAGAACGGGAAGCCAGACACGCTTCTTCCTCCTTCTCTTCTTCCTCCTGCGTCTCACTTGCACGCCGCAAGAACCTGAACGCTTGCACGTATCAGATTTAGATTGTAAAACAGTAGCGGCTCTTGTATATCGATGACGCGCTCGTGTTCGAAGCCTTCCTGCTGATTTGCATAACCGGTGTCGTCATGTGACTTGAACGGATGCCCGGACAATAAGCTGTAGATTTTACCGTGTGACATCATTTATCCACTGCGTTATTTCATTGTTTTGGCTGCTTTTTGAATTTAATGTCTGAAAATGACTAGGGGTGACTTTTTCGGCGTAATCCTCGCAGCTGAAAAGAGGAAATGTATGTATTTAGCACATGGCTTCTACCGCCGCTTGAAAGTGATTTTACACGTAGTGTAAATGCATCAAAGTTTGAAATGTGTACACTGGAGGATGTTGATTAGTGAAGAAAAATAGCACATGATAAAGCTTTGGGCTTTGCTTTGCTGTGTGTGCTATATGAAAACTGCACTTTTCACATTTACATTCATGCCAAGCACTGCAGGGTCTGTCAATGCGTAAGGCCAGATATCATCCAAACCGCCATTGATTTCTTCGTCCTTTGGCTTTTTGCTGGTTTGGGAAATGAATCATGGCTTTTTTTGGTTGTTGTTTTTTAGTCTTGGCATCTTCTCTTTAATCCATACAACCCCACGATGTCCATAAATAAACAGGGCAGAACCAAGCGAGGCTTGATACAGTGCAGGGGTGCGTTTGTTTTTTTCGAAATGACAACAAGGGTTGGAAGTGGTTCACCCTGACGTACCCGAACACACACACACACACACACACAATTTAGAGAGCAATGAAGAGGTTAGCATGCAGTATGCAACATATGGTACTCATGTGATGTAGTAGCTTGTCTTTTAATGATCTCTATGTCTTTTATGGCAGCATATCTGATATCACTTATTACTTCACTTATCACTTATTAATTATTACTTATCAGTGCCTGATATCATTCATCGGGAAGTCATTCATTTATTTTTATTGAATTACATATTTTTTGTTTTTTTTTCAATATAAGCAGTATTTGGGAGAGGCAGCATATCTGATATCACTTATTAATTATTACTTATCAGTGCCTGATATCATTTATTGGGAAGTCATTCATTTATTTTTATTTAATTAAAAAAATGCGTTTTTTTTAATATAAGCAGTATTTGGGAGAGGCAGCATATCTGATATCACTTATTAAGTATTACTTATCAGTGCCTGATATCATTTATCGGGGAGTCATTCATTTATTTTTATTTAATTAAAGAAATTGTGTTTTTTTAAATATAAGCAATATTTGGGAGAGGCAGCATGTCTGATATCACTTATTAATTATTACTTATCAGTGCCTGATATCATTTATCGGGGAGTCATACATTTATTTTTATTTAATTTAAAAAATTGTGTTTTTTTAAATATAAGTAGTATTTGGGAGAGGCAGCATATCTGATATCACTTATTAATTATTACTTATCAGTGCCTGATATAATTTATCGGGAAGTCATTCATTTATTTTTATTTAATTTAAAAAATTGTGTTTTTTTTAATATAAGCAGTATTTGGGAGAGGCAGCATATCTGATATCACATATTAATTATTACTTATCAGTGCCTGATATCATTTATCGGGGAGTCATTCATTTATTTTTATTTAATTAAAGAAATTGTGTTTTTTTAAATATAAGCAATATTTGGGAGAGGCAGCATGTCTGATATCACTTATTAATTATTACTTATCAGTGCCTGATATCATTTATCGGGGAGTCATTCATTTATTTTTATTTAATTAAAAAATTTTTGTTTTTTTAAATATAAGTAGTATTTGGGAGAGGCAGCATATCTGATATCACTTATTAATTATTACTTATCAGTGCCTGATATCATTTATCGGGAAGTCATTCATTTATTTTTATTTAATTTAAAAAAATGTGTTTTTTTAATATAAGCAGTATTTGGGAGAGGCAGCATATCTGATATCACTTATCAATTATTACTTATAATGCCTGATATCATTTATCGTGAAAGTCATTCATTTATTTTTATTTAATTTTAAAAAATGTGTTTTTTTTAAATATAAGCAGTATTTGGGAGAGGCAGCATATCTGATATCACTTATTAATTATTACTTATCAGTGCCTGATATCATTTATCGGGGAGTCATTCATTTATTTTTATCTAATTAAAAAAAATTGTGTTTTTTTAATATAAGCAGTATTTGGGAGAGGCAGCATATCTGATATCACTTATTAATTATTACTTATCAGTGCCTGATATCATTTATCGGGAAGTCATTCATTTATTTTTATTGAATTAAATTTTTTTTGTTTTTTTTTAAATATAAGCAGTATTTGGGAGAGGCAGCATATCTGATATCACTTATTAATTATTACTTATCAGTGCCTGATATCATTTATCGGGAAGTCATTCATTTATTTTTATTTAATTTAAAAAAATGTGTTTTTTAAAATATAAACAGTATTTGGGAGAGGCAGCATATCTGATATCACTTATTAATTATTACTTATCAGTGCCTGATATCATTTATCAGGGAGTCATTCATTTATTTTTATCTAATTTAAAAAAATTGTTTTTTTAAATATAAGCAGTATTTGGGAGAGGCAGCATATCTGATATCACTTATTAATTATTACTTATCAGTGCCTGATATCATTTATCGGGAAGTCATTGATTTATTTTTATTTAATTGAAAAAATTGTGTTTTTTTTTAAAATATGAGATACAAATCCATATCTATGAAGCCACAAGTTCAAATTCTCCAACACATTTCCTCATCAACTATAAAATAAAATGTATTTATTTCTTATTTTGTTCATAACCTCTCCATTTCCTTGCTCCTTTTTTTTTACGCACTTCTCCTACAACAAATTAATTTCCTTGACCTTTTTGCATGACCCAACAACATGGGGTCAAATTACAATGCTGACTACACTGCTGTTTTATTTCCCTTTAATTTATGCACAACTGCTTAATGAGAGCTTAGGGAATGCAAGTATAGATTTTTATTTTATGATGCTCGGAAAAAAAAGATGTAATTAAAGGAGGATAAACAGCCACCTGGTAAGATGCAGGGAATTTGTAAAAAGTGATGGAAGAGGTTGTGTTTTTCTAATGGGTGCGTGCGTGTGTACTACTACAGGGGGGTGGGGGTGGGGGTTAGCATGCAGTATGCAACATATGGTACTCGTGTGATGTAGTAGCTTGTCTTTTAATGATCTCTATGTCTTTTTGCATATGCGCTCTCATTTAAATGCAGATGCACGAATACGAGGGCCGTATACTCAAAGTTTGTTTCAAATATGTCGTTACCTGCTGGCTTTTCAGGCGTTTTTTTCGGTTTTACTGGTTCACTATGTGATGTCTTTATGGTGGAATTTGCCACTATTATACACCTGAAAGGTATATTTGTCAGGCCTGGATGGGGTGGAGGTTTGCTTTATAACAGCAATGCACCCATGGGCAATTCTGCTCGGTGTGAAACACACCTGGATGTAAACATTGTGGAAGGAGACCTCCAAATCAGCTTCCACAGTCATCAAACCTGTGGACTTCAAGCCCAATAGCTTCTTTTACTCCATGTTTTCCATGTTTCTAAAATCACAAATAATTCAACTTGCTGATATAGTTCGTCTTCAAACAGCAAAAATAATGCATAAGGCTAAAAAAAACCAATTAGCTAAAAATGTCATCCAATACTTCTCTACAAGAGAGGAGAAATATGATCTCAGGGAAGAAGTACATTTGAAACACTTCTATGCTAGGACTACGTTAAAAAGCCATAGCATTTCAGTATGTGGAATCAAACTATGGAATGGATTGAATAAGGAAATCAAACAATGCACAACGATGAGCCAATTCAAGAAACAATACAAGCAGTTGATGTTTGCTAAATACAAGGATGAAGAGTCTTGAACCAGTCATGATGTGCTATACATATCACTATATTGACACTTACTATGGTACCCATTATGGCATTGGATGCTCATATCACCTCCTACTTCGGTATGTGAGAAAAAATTTAAAAATTTAAAAAATTTAAAAAAAATTTAAATAACTAAATAAAATTAATAAAAATTAATAAAATAAATAAATAAATAAAATAAATTTGCTAAATACAAGGATGAAGAGTCTTGAACCAGTCATGATGTGCTATATATATCACTATATTGACACTTACTATGGTACCCATTATGTCATTGGATGCTCATATCACCTTGTACTTCGGTATGTGACAAAAAAAAAATAAAAATAAAAAAAATAAAAATAAAAATTTATTAAATAAATAAAATAAATTTGCTAAATACAAGGATGATGAGTCTTGAACCAGTCATGATGTTCTATATATATCACTATATTGACACTTACTATGGTACCCATTATGTCATTGGATGCTCATATCACCTCATACTTCGGTACGTGACCAAAAAAAAAAAACAAAAAAAAAACTTGAACTATATTAGGAAAGCAGGAAGTGAACAAATGTAACAGTTACTGATTGTAAAAGTACCAGATGGAGGGGTAGGATTTAATAAGCTTTGCTTCTTCCTACTCCTTTTGGACATGTGGAACTGTGAACTGATTATGTGATGCATTCAATTGTAATCTGATGCATGTTCAAATGAAATAAAACCATTACCATTACTACCTTGTTTTGCTGTACATATTGGCATATTGCATATTGCCTTGCTGTGGTATAGTACGTATATACATGATGCATTTCTATTGTGCACTGTTGGTACAGTATGTCTGTGCAGTGCACACACACACACACACACACACAATAAAGTCTCAGTACTTCCTTTGTGTCAGCACGTCACTATTGCTGTGGGTATAACGATATCAAGACTGGTACAAAAGATGGACAAACACATGAAAGAAATATGAGCATTCTTATGAATATGGGGTTTGACTCAATATTTAAAGCCATAAAAATGTGAGATCCTCTTTATTAGGCTATTAAACGGCTTTTATCATTTTATTGTGATTGACTTAACACCTCTGCATATTGCAGGAACCCATGTATAGCTAATGATGACAACCAAACATTTGAACATTGACTTTTTAAAGTCTTTTTAAATACAATATTTAGAAGGTTATTTTTAAACATCTTTATGCAACTCCAATATATCGGTATGCAGAATAAAATTATGGAAGAGCTTGTGCAAGGGACTCAAACGATGTACCAATATGATGCATATTAAATATAAGTAGTATTTGAGAGAGGCAGCATGTCTGATATCACTTATTAATTATTACTTATCAGTGCCTGATATCATTTATCGGGGAGTCATTCATTTATTTTTATTTAATTTAAAAAATTGTGTTTTTTTAAATATAAGCAGTATTTGGGAGAGGCAGCATACCTGATATCACTTATTAATTATTACTTATCAGTGCCTGATATCATTTATCGGGGAGTCATTAATTTATTTTTATTTAATTAAAAAATTTTTGGTTTTTTTTTTAAATATAAGCAGTATTTGGGAGAGGCAGCATATCTGATGTCACTTATTAATTATTACTTATCAGTGCCTGATATCATTTATCGGGAAGTCATTGATTTATTTTTATTTAATTTAAAAAATTGTGTTTTTTAAAAAAATATAAGCAGTATTTGGGAGAGGCAGCATATTTCATATCACTTGTTAATTATTACTTATCAGTGCCTGATATCATTTATCAGGAAGTCATTCATTCAGTTTTATTTAATTAAAAAAATAGTTTTTTTTAAATATAAGCAGTATTTGGGAGAGGCAGCATATCTGATATCACTTATTAATTATTACTTATCAGTGCCTGATATCCTTTATCGGGAAGTCATTGATTTATCTTTATTTAATTTAAATTTTTTTGTTTTTTTAAATATAAGCAGTATTTGGGAGAGGCAGCATATCTCATATCACTTATTAATTATTACTCATCAGTGCCTGATATCATTTATCAGGAAGTCATTCATTCAGTTTTATTTAATTAAAAAAATAGTGTTTTTTTAATATAAGCAGTATTTGGGAGAGGCAGCATATCTGATATCACTTATTAATTATTACTTATCAGTGCCTGATATCATTTATCGGGAAGTCATTGATTTATTTTTATTTAATTAAAAAAAATTTTTTTTAAATATAAGCAGTATTTGGGAGAGGCAGCATATCTCATATCACTTATTAATTATTACTCATCAGTGCCTGATATCATTTATCAGGAAGTCATTCATTCAGTTTTATTTAATTAAAAAAATAGTGTTTTTTTTAATATAAGCAGTATTTGGGAGAGGCAGCATATCTGATATCACTTATTAATTATTACTTATCAGTGCCTGATATCATTTATCGGGATGTCATTCATTTATTTTTATTTAATTTAAAAAATTGTGTTTTTTTTTTAAATATAAGCAGTATTTGGGAGAGGCAGCATATCTCATATGACTTGTTAATTATTACTCATCAGTGCCTGATATCATTTATCAGGAAGTCATTCATTCAGTTTTATTGAATTAAAAGAATTGTGTTTTTTTTAATATAAGCAGTATTTGGGAGAGGCAGCATATCTGATATCACTTATTAATTATTACTTATCAGTGCCTGATATAATTTATCGGGAAGTCATTATTTATTATTATTTTACTTTTATTTAATTAAAAAAATTGTGTTAGATATACGGTATCCTGAATTCATGTATTACTATTTCATTAAAAACACTGTGTTTATTATGATATAGAATTAATTCCTTCATTTATTATGATTAAAAAAGCTGCTTCATTTCACCAACTTTCATGTTTTTGCATCCATTTTGTTTAAACAATTCAACATGCTCAGTCGCTCCATACGTATATTGAGCACTTAAGATCCGAGATTGTGTTCCCGCTTTGCTTTTGCAAGCTCTGGCGGCGTTCCGCATTCTCTTCCCGCTATCGTGGTTCCATTTGACTGAAGAGGCCAGCGGCCTTGCAGAGTCGGCGTCTCGCCGTGTCCCTGACAAAACTCCTCAGCTCCATCAAGTCGGGCTGACAGCATGGTTAGCGAGAGGAAGGCATAAGGAGGAAACGATAAGGGGTCTTCTAATGGCGGCGAGAGTGTAAGGAGAGGACATTGAGGGAAGATGAAGGAGGTAAAAAGGAGGGAGCGTTCAGTTCTGATAGATATTGATAGAGATTGTAATGAATGTGGTGAGGGCACGGCACCCTAAAGCTCTGCAGTGGTAATGCAGGGTGACAGTGTATTTGTACTAATAACCCTTAAAAGTGGTGATAAAATACTCCACTCCCATACTGGAAGCCCCCTGATGGATGTGCTGGGAGTAATTAAACTCCATTAGGCTGTGGGACCACTTACCATGCATCTATGTGTGCTCGGTGTGCGTGCGCGTGTGCAAGAGTGCCTTTGAATGTCTTAAAAAAAACCAATTCCCTCAGAAATCAGGCCATTCCAAATGTACATTTTACATTTATGTAACATTCATATGGATTGTCACATACAGTGTGTTTCCTATGCATGTCTGGTCATGTGATTTGTGGCCAAAATGGTTGATGATGACCATGAAGAAGTAAGATCACCACACCCCCAATGTACAACCTGTAAGTCGAAACTGCATACCATGCACGGAATCTGAGGCTGCTAGGAAGTAATATTGCTTCATTTGTAGAACAAACACACGTGAGTTAAACATACGTGTAAAAACCACCTTGCAATAAAAGTAATGACCTTGCACACCTACGCACGAGCTGTACGTTGCAAGTAGCAGGTAGCAAACCAACATGGTGATAATTAAGAAGTGAAATGAAGTTTAATAAAATTCAATAATTATTTAAACAAAAGTAGGCTGCCGCTTACATTTGTACACTCTTGTTTTTTTTTTATTAATGAATAACTCAAATACTAATTACTTAATTACAATTATTTGGTAAGCTCATCGACCCTGAGAAAAGGTATTTACTAAGGTGTCCAATTGCATGTTGTTCTCCTCTTTGCATCTTCTCTGAAGACTAGCAACATGGTAGCCTCAAAACAATTGTCAAATGACCTGAGAACAAAGATTGTTCGACATCATGGTGTAGGGGAAGGATACAAAAGCTAGCTCAGACATTTCGTCGCACTTAGTCGGACTGTCTAGGACTGACTTTGCTCCAATCCACCGTGTTGGGTAGAGGCGTATTTTACCGATCTTTACTGATTCTCCAGGCATTTCTGCAGCGGTAACCATGGTGATGACAGATGCTCATTCGAGTGACATTACGTACCAGTCCTGAAGCAGAAGGGCAGCTGAGGGCAGAGAGACTTTCATTCATTTTATACCACTTATCCACACGAGGGTCGCGGGGTTGCTGGAGCCTATCCCAGCTGTCTTTTAAATTTAAATTTTTAAATTTTTAAACTTTTAAATTTTTAAATTTTTAAATTTTTAAATTTTTAAATTTTTAAATTTTTAAATTTTTAAATTTTTAATTTTTAAAATTTTTAAATTTTTAAATTTTAAAATTTTTAAATTGTAACATTTTAACATTTTTTAACATTTTTTATTTTTTTGTGCACAAATGCTGAAAATGGTAGTTTCTCATTCATTCATTCATTTTCTACCGCTTATCCTCACGAGGGTCACTGGAGCCTATCCCAGCTGTCTTCGGGCAAGAGGCGGGGTACACCCTGGACTGGTCTTCCAGCCAATCACAGGACACATACGTATAGACAAACAACCATTCACACTCACATTCATACCTATGGACAATTTGGAGTCGACAATAAACCTAATGTGGGAGAAAACCAGAGTAAACATGAGAGATGGCCAAGGGTGGAATTGAACCCTGGTCTCCTAGGTGTGAGGTCTGCGGTGAGGTCTGTGCGCTAACCACTCGACCGACCTTATATCAAGTTCAAGAATATGATGGCAAACACTTATGGAAACACAAAAGAAATGAACTATTGTGTCATTATGGCATCAATAGTTAAGTACACAGCTGCAACAATGCCAAGTAAATCACAGTAAAAGTATGACAATGAATTCTTAATACAGACTTTAAAGTAAACGATTCAATAAATAAATCAACAGGCAAAGATATCAACCAATAAACTTTGAGTGTGGCTGTAAAAGACTTAACAGAGACTGGAAGATGGGGCTGTGAAATGTAAAAAAACCCAAAACAAACCCAAAAATATTAAGTATTGTGTATCTTTCCCTTCCGCTTCTTGTTAGAGAAAAGTAACTCATGCAAAAAGTAGTGAAACATCCAACACTTGGACGTGTGCATTCAAAAGTTTAGAGAAGGTCAAATGAAATTCACCTCCAAAGGTTATTGCACATTTTGGGTTGATCCTTAAACTTCACCCAGAAGCCGAATATCGCTAACTTATGGTGAGAAGTCTATTTTATTGAAAACAGCAGTAGAAGTCCAAATGTATTGTTCTGTTGGCAGATTATTTTGCTTTTGTTTTAAGTAATATATGTCACATTTCTCGACAGTTCAGTTTTCAGCATTTGTAAAAACTTCACTAGAAGTCGGTCATCATTTATGTAAAACAAGATTTACCACTTTCTTCAACGCATCATAGTTGTGTACTGTGACTCCCATATACTATCACAATATTTTTAGGATGTATCACAAGCGTAGCGTACCTGTGTGAGACATACCGTATTATCGGAGTGTCACCATAACTCCTGGTGTCAAAAGACAAAAGAAGTCAAAAAAACTACACGCACACAGCAACACAATAGGTTTTAATAATACACTACCAATGTATAATGCAGAATAACTTTTTTTTTTTTTTTTTACAAAACTGTACAGCAAAACACTCTGGGAAACAGGAAGTACTCCCAACAATGCTACATGATATTGATAAAAAAAAAAAACTTCAATAAAATCTACACACACAGTATTGTAGTGTATTGTTAATGTATCGTAGGGGGTCATATTTGAGTTGTGTAAAATAATGACCTTAAATACGACACTGGGCATCACTGTGCGATACCGTGAACATGCACCATTTTGCGTTGCGTTTAATATTTACTCGGCCGATCAAAAGCGTCACTAAGTATTGACTGTTCCTCACTGGAACTGCGGCATTCGGTTTCATATTCGCGTTTGCTTGCTAACTATTAGCACTCTTGTAGCCCCCGCTATTGGTACAAAGAGACTTAATAGCTGAGAAGATTCTCACTCCCATCTGTGTTCATTTTATATAGAGCCAATGTGCGCAGACACATGCAGAGTGACCACTCTTGTCATCCAGCTGGTGTAGCACAGCGAGACTAACACATCGGGTACCGGGTTCCTGGCTGGAGCTTGCGGATTGCGTGTCGTTCATGGGTCAAAATGCAAAGACCAAAAAATGAGTAGCTTGACGATCTACGGGTTGACAAGGAATGTATTGTGTCCACAAATATTTGCCGACCTGGCAACCTACACTCTAAAAAGTAATTCAGAGTATCTGTTGACACCATTTGATTTAATACATAAATGCAATGTAAAAAAAAAAATGTAATTAATTGATTTAGATAAACTTTCTAAGTTGCTAACTTTATTTTTTAAGTTATGTTAATAATAATAATAATAATGTTGGCTATTACATTTTAACTTAATTTAGCATGTCATATACACTCAAATTTTATTGTTGGTAAGCTTAAAACAAAATTCAAGTTGCCATGAGTTAATAAAATTAGCTTGGTAACATAATATATACACACACACACACACATACACTAATGCACTACCAATGTACAATGCAGAATAACCAACTTTTTCTTTTTTTTTTTTTTGCAAAAACTGTACAGCTGTTGTTGTTTTTTCTCAGACCAGATCTGTGATGCTCTCAGGGAAGACCGCTCATCTCCTAATTTTCCAAAATATCATGCAAGTATGTGATGAAATGTATACATAATGCAGGACCGCAGTAAGTATATCTCTTGCTAATTTAGCCTCCAGTCCATCATTAGGAAGCATAAAGAAAAAACATCAGCACAAGTGATGAATACATGGACACACAAACAGATTTCAAAAGCAGAGAGAAATGCAGGTCTTTACTGCAGGTGATTCCGGAGGCCTCGCAGAACCGTCTGGCACCCAAGCAGGTCTGACAGAGGCTGCATCCCTACTTTTAATGACCCTCCGGGGAGCCCTTACCTGATGGGCCAGCCTAGCCAACGTGTCCAGGTGCAGCAACACAAGCGTTTCATTAAAAATTAAAGCCAACGTTTTGGAGCAAAGCTCTCCGTCGGCACAGAGGGGGGGGGGGGGGGGGGAGCGGGGGGGGGAGTATGGTGATTAAAAAAGAAAACGGTAATCCATGGCACTGGGCCAAAGCTCGTGTCGGCGAGACTCTTTACCAAACAACCATCTTCCAAACTCTCTCATCACATTCTGACTTTTGCTGGCAAAGGACCGTGGTAGTATACAGTATTTACAGTATTTACTAGTATTTAGTAGTGACTGTAATGGCCGCATGTTGCCAGATTTAATTATTGTTGTCTTTTCTCTTTGTTATTAATATTATGTTGATTTTAGTGTGTGTAATCAACAGGATATAACGCTATATATTTACATATATAGATATATGTATATATTTCCTATTAAAGGTAGAGATACATAGATACCTTAGCATCATAACATCATCATTTATTGACCTTGGTGTTAAGAAAATATTATACTCATTTTTTGGCCCTTTGTATTGAGTTGTGGACTCCTATAGAGCAGCTACACACAATAACCCGCACAGAAAACTTTGTAGATTTTCCAGAATCTGCACCTATTCCAGCTGCATTTTCTTAGAATTGTACTTCCTGCCAAAAAAATAATAATAATAATAATAATTTTTTCCACCCACGGCCCAACTCCGGGCACACCCACTCCGCTATGATTGGTCACACGCCCAAAGTGCTTTCTAACACTGAACCATATAAGGAAGTCCGCCCCTCTGTGACATCACAAAGGAGCGGTTTTACCACACCTTTTGAAAACGAGCATTTCAGGGCACACTTCCAAATGCGTAAACCTCATTATCAGAAACTTTAGCATGGTTTTACACAAAGTGGAAAAAGCACAACAATGCTAAAGCTTAGTAAACAAGTAAACAAAACTTCTTTGCAATTTTGCATTTTTCGGAAATAAGTAATTAATTAATGATGGCTGTCTCGTGGTAGACTATGGTCTATTATTAGCATGAACATATTGAAATACAAGTGACGTGTAGTATTTTGGCCACTAGGTGCCAGTAATGGCACAAAACATTGATGAGACATTATATTACCTTAAATTACCTTGTCTTAAGTCAGCCATGGAATGCCTCACACGATACTTGAAAAGTACTCCTCCCAATCCATGTGGAAGTGGTAATTTTTTTTTTGCTTCTTAAGCTTCGAAGAAATAAACTGGTTAGTTTGGTAGCTTCCTAGCTAGCAACTGTCTCAAGTCTCTGCCGTGTTAGCATATCTTACACCTATTCAGCCTGTTCTCTATTCTTTTATTGTTAGAACTTGTCTTCCAAGAGGATGTAATGCCGATTTTTGTAAAGTAGTTTTATAAAATAAATTACCCGCAAAAAATGCGACTTATGTATGTTTACTTATACTCCGGAGCAATTTATAGTCCAGAAAATAAGGTATCTTTATATCTTTTTTTCCGGGCAGCATACTTCCTGTGGTGGCTGTCATCAATGTCACATTACTGACACCTAGTGACCATTTTAGTGTAGTACATGTGTCTCCTGAATGCCTTATTTTACTTTATTCGGATATCTTATGCTTTAATTTAAAATGCTTTAAAATAAAAAAGTAAAATTTTCTTATATATGCATATTTTTGGACTATTAAAAGGCCAATCCGAGTATTTTCTGGACTATAAGTCGCTCCGGAGTATAAGTCGCACAAGGCCAAAAATGCATAATTATGTAGAAAAAAAACATACATAAGTCGCATTTTTTGCGGGTAATTTATTTTACAAAACTACTTGACCAAAACCGACATTACATCCTCTTGGAAGACAAGTTCTAACAATAAAAGAATAGAGAACAGGCTGAATAGGTGTAAGATATGCTAACACGGCAGAGACTCGAGACAGTTGCTAGCTAAGAAGCTAACAAACTAACCAGTTTATTTCTTCGAAGCTTAAGAAGCAAAAACACTTACCACTTCCACATGAATTGGGAGGAGTACTAGGAGTATTGGGAGCCATTCCATGCCTAATTAGGTAGAAAAAAAAAACATACATAAGTCACACTGGAGTATAAGTCACATTTTTTTGCGGGTAATTTCTTTTAGGTGCCAGTAATGACACAAAACATTGATGAGACATTATATTACCTTAAATTACCTTGTCTTAAGTCAGCCATGGAATGCCTCACACGATACTTGAAAAGTACTCCTCCCAATCCATGTGGAAGTGGTAATTTTTTTTTTGCTTCTTAAGCTTCAAAGAAATAAACTGGTTAGTTTGGTAGCTTCCTAGCTAGCAACTGTCTCAAGTTCTAACAAGTTCTTAGATATGCTAACACAATGGTTATTATATATTATAAGTCACTCTGGAGTATAAGTCCCAGGAACAGCCAACCAATGAAAAAAAAATAGGGTAATTTATTAATTCATATGATATAGCAAAGTGTGGCGAGGGATTACCGTACATGTTTTGTCAAATCTGTGTTCCATGCGAAAAGACTGCATGTCATAACATCATGCAGACGCTCGATGTGTGTCTTCTTCTTCTTCTTCTTCTTCTTCACGCAAGGTGATGGAGACCTGACTCTCTGGGCGCCACTGTGACTTCCATAATAATGAACACGCTCTTCAGAGAAATCATTTCCACCATCACACAGTTTTTTTTTTTCAATATTATGAGTAATTTGAGTGTTAGTTTGTCGCCTCCAATCACATGCTTTATTAGAAGCAAGTGTAGGATGCTTTTTTAATACTTTTATACATTCAAGTAATGCCACATATTATATGTCTCACGGGGGGAATCAGTGTTGATTGCACCACTTTGTAATGAGTGTGGAATTGTGCCATAAAAGAGAATATTTTTATCACTTTAATTATATCAATTCTTATTTTATTTTTTATTTTTTTGCAGTCTTTTTAGTCATGCTCAAATGCAGGCAGAAATAATTGAGTGTTTGTCTGTGTGTACGCCCATACGCCCGTGTGCGTATGACTCAAGTCTTGGGATGATGGCTGTTCTTGGCATGTGTGATGTGTGCCTTCAGGTGCATAGTGTTCTCCATTTCACGCATAAAAGAGTTAGCTCACACACACACACACACACACACACACATGCACGCAGAAGGCACGTTGACAAGGTAAATGCATGCAAAAACATCTACCCACCTACACACACACACACATATATACACACACACACACTAGGGAGAGGAGTGGTACAAAGTAGGTGTGTATCAGATCCTCACAGCCAATCCTGTTTGATTGACTGCGTGTCTGATGTTTCCCTGTCTGCTGCCTCATTATTACAACTTACGCTGTTTTTCAGATGAATAATTGATCTTTTTTTTTTTTTTTATAGGAAGAAGAAACATTACGTCGTACTGGATGAGAATGTTCCTTCACAAAGCCATACATATATAACGTGGACTACTAATTTCATATTCATGTTTTGGAAATTCACTGCAGAGAATGATCGGTGTTGTTTTTGTTGTGCAAGTAAAACGAATGGAAACTCACGATTCTCTGCGTCATCTTGAAATATATAAAAATAATTTAAAACCACATAATACACAATTGCAAACCATAATAATTAATAATATTTGAAATGATGACCTCTCAGATGAACAAATATTAGAACTAACCCCACACGGGCTAACGTATAATGTTCTAAAATCTGTAATGATATTTTTTAGTAGACATTTTTGTCCGTCTTCACCTCCTGATTGGTCGTACATAATTATGGAGTTAGTATTGATTCATTTTTTTCCCTTTATATTTCACCTTTAAATGACTGCCTTGCAAAAATGTCATTTAAAGTCACATTTTAAGCCTAAGTTTGTTTGTTTTTTTGTTATTTTTTTCCCAAAAAATACAAAAAAATGGAAAAATTATATTTAAAAAGTTTTATATTAAATATATTTTATATAAAAATATTTAAAAAATATTATACTATTAAATATTAGCTAACTTTCAAAATTTTAGAATGGCCACACACACTGAGTGAGTGATTTTTTCCCCCTTATATTTCTCCTTTAAATAACTGCCTTGCAAAAATGACATTTAAAGTCACATTTTAAGCATCAATTTGTTTGGGTTTTTTTGTTAGTTTTTTCCAAAAAATACAAAAAAAAGTTGAAAAATCATATTCAAATTTTTTTTATATTAAAAATATATATATTTTATGTACAAATATTTAAAAAGTATTATACTATTAAATATTAGCTAACTTTCAGAATTTTAGAATGGCCACACACACTGAGTGAGTGATTTTTTCCCCCTCATATTTCTCCTGCCTTGCAAAAATGACATTTACAGTCACATTTTAAGCATCAGTTTGTTTGTTTTTATGTTACTTTTTTTCCAAAAATTACAAAAAAATTGAAAAATCATATTTAAAAAGTTTTATATAAAAAATTATTATACTATTAAATATTAGCTAACTTTCAAAATTTTAGAATGGCCACACACACTGAATGAGTGATTTTTTCCCCCTTATATTTCTCCTTTAAAGTCAAAATTTAAGCATCAGTTTGTTTGTTTTTTGTTAGTTTTTTCCAAAAAATGCAAAAAAAAAATTGAAAAATCATAATTAAAAAGTTTTATATAAAAATATATATATATTATATTAAAATATTTAAATATTAGCTAACTTTCAAAATTTTTGAATGGTCACACACGCACACACATACAGTTAAATTGAGACTGTGCATGGTTGATTTATGGCATTACCTGCTTATGTAATAAAATTTTTCTTAAAACTAGCCCCATAAAATTTTATCTCAATTTATGAATCTTATGAGACAGTTTGGCTTAATTCAAAAACCTTGTAATTAAAAAAAAACCAACATGCTACTTATGTCTAGCTGTGTGATAACAACTTGAGTCACAATTTTACACACCATTTTTAAAAATTCATCATTTGAAGATAATTTGAGCTGGTGTGAAATAGTGCAGTTTCTATTTCTACTTTCACAAAATGAACATCATCTTTTTTTTTCCCGGTATGTGCACAACATGCACACACTTAAATTGCATCAATCTTCTGTCAAGCAACGAGCGATGCATGCTAAAAAAAAAATCTCACTTCTCTGTGTGGAACAAGCTGTTGCAATCAATCAAATAAAACATAGCTCAAACAACAACAACAACAACAAAATCATTTCTACCCAAGGAAAACATGAAACAATTAATGTGACACGATGAGGAAGGGCAATCTATAGTTTGGAGGATTTATTCAATTTGCATCCGTAATTGTGTGCAATTTACAAAGTCATTATTTTACAATTTACCGCATTTAACAGCAGCTGGAGGGCAGATAATGGAGGGACTATTGGGGGGCTAGCATGAGCCCCTGATGGACCCCAAACGTGATGCAAAGCGCTAAAATAATGATGTCCGTCTGTTTGTTCTTAAGATGTCAGATTTCAGCGGGGAGAATCACACATAATCGCTTCTCGTCTTTTTTTTTTTTTTTATAGACAGAAATAGCATCCCGAATTACTAACATGTCGGTGACAACCTGGTATAGTCTTGGTTTTGATGGAAATATTATTTCCAGAAATTGACAATGCACTTTGTCACTTTTTAATTCGGTGTCGTGAGAAGCGGTTTTGTGAGTAGTTAGTCTGAAGGTGACACAGTCGTACTGCTTGACAGCCTTTGTGCTTTGCGTTGCATTCAAAGCTTCATTCGCCTTATTAAGCTGCATTCAAATCTGCAGGTTTACAAGCTATGATTGGGTAAAAAAAAAAAAAGTTACTGGTGTGTTTTTGTGTTCATAATGGATTGTTTACCTCCAGTATGTAACATTTTAATTAGGAAATCTGACCGGATCCGTCAAAAAAAAAAAAAGTGAGCGTGAAACACTACTTCCTGTCTCATGTTTTTGTCTCTCAAATCCTCATCTCCTCATCCACTCCGCCCCCCCCTGATGCGTGAACTGGACGTGAGCAGCAGGTGCCATATTACCGTGTACAGAAAAGCAATTAGGCAGCATATTGGATGAATGAGGAGTGCATTAATATTAGCAAGTGCATTTGTCAGTGGCGTTTGATGCAAGTCCTTTTTCTTTTTCTTTCTGCAACATTAAGATTGGGGCTCTCATAAATTCACTGCTTAAAGCACCATCTGCTGCGCTGTCAGCCCACACCGAGGAGAGCAAAGAGAGGAGCCATTTATTCCTTTCCGTCTCTCACTCGGCCAAAGAGTGAAAGACAGATAGATAAGAAGAAATGCATTCTCTCTCCTTTAGTTTTTTTTTTTTTTCCACAGGGAAAGACGATGTATTAGGATTTATGGAGATGTTTGCCTCACACGGAATGACAGTGCTCTTAAATCGGCCTTTTTTTTTTTTCTTTTTGTCTGGAGTGCTACCTTCTGCTTTACCCGCACATCGCTTCTCATTGCACTCGAGAAGCAGATCAATTCTTACAGGCGTTTAAAAAGAAGCCACAACAAACACTTGATTTTGTAATTACAATTCAGCGAGTCTCTGCAACATCTTCTCACCAACGATAAAAAAAAAAAAAATGCTTCTTCGTGGGATTTTCATCTGGCAACGCTCGTGCCGGCTAATCCGAGCCATGCAGTCACACCCACACAAATATGGATAGATATATTGTATACATATAGATACACACGCTAGACAGAACGCTAACAGGGACAATTAAGTAGGATTCCTTATTTATGGCATACAAAATGTGTTTGTAATATTGCAAGAGCCCTCTAGACATGAAATAGCACCCCTATAGTCACATTTACACTGCTATTACCCAATATAAGAAGAGAAATTAAGACATACAAGACATGAATTGACATAATATAGACTCACACACTTGTACTCGTGTATGGTGGTGCAAACAGGAAGTGACATAAAGGGTTCAGAGTTGAGTTTTAGCTTAGCATAAGTTACGGCCACAACAGTAGCATGTCTTTGGGATCCTTGCGTCGGTTCTGAGAAACCTGTAATAAAAGTCTGTTATTTTGGTGATCGAGTCGGGTGCTTGTGTCCCTCACCCATCATCAGTGACACCGAGTGACCAGCGTAAGACTTGTACTCGTGTATGGTGGCGCAAACAGGAAGTGACATAAAGGGTTCAGAGTTGAGTTTTAGCTTAGCATAAGTTACGGCCACAACAGTAGCATGTCTTTGGGATCCTTGCGTCGGTTCTGACAAACCTGTAATAAAAGTCTGTTATTTTGGTGATCGAGTCGGGTGCTTGTGTCCTTCACCCATCATCAGTGACACCTAGTGAGCAGCGTAAGACTTGTACTCGTGTATGGTGGTGCAAACAGGAAGTGACATAAAGGGTTCAGAGTTGAGTTTTAGCTTAGCATAAGTTACGGCCACAACAGTAGCATGTCTTTGGGATCCTTGCGTCGGTTCTGAGAAACCTGTAATAAAAGTCTGTTATTTTGGTGATCGAGTCGGGTGCTTGTGTCCCTCACCCATCATCAGTGACACCTAGTGACCAGTGTAGAATACTACATATCACATCTCTTATGAATGTTTTATAGTTTTATTTTATATATTGTATATATAATATTAGTAACACCTTTACACTCCTATGACCAGATAATAAGAGAACAAAAAACATAAATAAGACTTGTACTTATGTATAGTGGCGCAAACAGGAAGTGACATAAAGGGTTCAGAGTTGAGTTTTAGCTTAGCATAAGTTACGGCCACAACAGTAGCATGTCTTTGGGATCCTTGTGTCGGTTCTGAGAAACATGTAATAAAAGTCTGTTATTTTGGTGATCGAGTCAGGTGCTTGTGTCCCTCTCCCATTATTATTAGCCACGTTTACATGAGGAGTTTTTATCTTTCCGAATGGAATCTTTCTGAATAACCTTTCCGAAAACAATGGTATACATGGAAAGGAATATTCCAATCGCGTGTCTACATGCGCCGCTATAATCAACCAGAATGGGGCAATGGGGCATGCCCAGTAAAACGTAAACACCAACATTTTTCTTTCACTTGTTGGAATAACTCTACGTATATTGCCAGTTTTTCCTTCGTCCAGTTTTGGAATTTAGTTTGAATCAAAAACAAACTTTCCTTAGCAGTCCAGTGCCGATTGCTCGCCTCCATTTTTTTAAATCGAAGAGTCATAAGTCATATCTCAGCATTCGCTGAAAGAACGCACCGGGGAACAGGAAAAGATAAAGTTCAATCTTGCTAATATGTTATAATTAAACTCGGCACATGTTTTGTATTGATTTTTTTTTTAATAATTTTTTTTATTTTTTTAAAATTTTTTTAATAATATTTTTTTTCTTTTTTTATAAAACTGGACTTGTGAATGGCGTATAGAAGGGTTTAGATTCTGTTCCACAGATGGCGCTAATGCACACCAAAGCTGCTTGCCAACCGCCAATAAACAACAGAAGAAGAAAAACACCACTAAGAAGAACGCAGTCTGACAACTTTTCCGATTAAGCGGATACAAAATACCTCAATCGGATTGGGGAAAGGAATATTCCGATTATATATTCATTCGGATTGGCACTTTTCTTTTTCGGAATGAGGTGTATACAAAGGTTACATTCTTTCCGTTTGAGCAAATAACCGGAATGGAATTGGAATATTTGGGTCCATGTAAACACCGAGTGACCAGCGTAGAATACTATATATCTATTCACAGTGTCTTTGAACGCCTCATATTTGTATTTTCATTAATTTAGCCATTTTTATGCTTAAAATACTTCATTTTTGGACCCTTAATGTGCCGTATTCAACTACAACACAGCATAATTCATTCATTCATTCATACATTTCATGCCCCTGTATTCATAATAGACGTAGCTAAGAAATATTACATACAGCATAGAAGTCATTGTGTTATCAGGTTATTTCAACATCCTTTCCTGTGTTGCATTCAGTGTCACAGTACCTGCATGCAGACATAGTGTTAAGGCGGTGTGTTCAAATGTACTACATATGCATGTATATAGATGTGGTAAGATGGTGGTGGCGGGTGGTGGGGGGTGAGGGGGGGGGGGGGTGTTTGTCCCTTTTCCCATTAAAAATAGTCAAAGAAAAAAAAAACAGAGAAGTGGAAGATTACTGTCACACGGCCGTCACCGTGACGGTGCCCTGCAGGCATTACGGGGGTGAGATTGGCGGGGGTCGGCTGGTTGGATGGGGAGTTTGGGAGTTCTGTGGGGGGGTTGATGAACGCCGCTACTCTGCCCCCCCTCCCTCCCCTCCTCCTCCTCAATGTCTTTCTCTCCCCCAGCCCCTCTTTTTTCCCTTGGTGATTAGCGTGCCCTGCGGTGAGCGCTAAGCGGCCTAATCTGTAACACTGAGGTGGTGGGTGTGAACGACAGGAAGAGAGACAGATAACAATACACACCGCTATACTCAGCACACAAACACAACATCAATACATCGGGATGTGCGCACGCTCGCCCACCCTCTCTTCTTGTGTAATAGCTTCATTTAGTTCAATGGTTAACCATAAATTATATTTGCGACATTATCTTTTATCTTGTGGATTGCTTTTTGAAAATGTGCTTCGGATTCATGCAAAAACACGATATAATGATGATTGTGTGATTATTTGATCGAAAGATAAAAGACCCCAAAGTGGAATAAATGTCAAAACATGAAAGCTCCTTCCCAGTTGTTGACTTTTGGAATTACGGTTTTAATAATATTGAGAGTGTGGGGATTCGATTCATTCATTCATTCATTTTCTACCCGGAGAAAACCCACACATGCACTGGGAGAACATGCAAACTCCACACAGAGATGGCCGAGGGTGGGGAAAAACAAAATAAGAAGCCAAAAAGTTACCACTTCCACACAAAATAGGAGGAGAACTCATTCATTCATTCATTTTCTACCGCTTTTCCTCACGAGGGTCGCGGGGGGAGCTGGAGCCTATCCCAGGCAGGGTACACCCTGGACTGGTCTTCCAGCCAGTCACAGGGCACATATAGACAAACAACCATTCACACTCACATTCATACCTATGGACAATTTGGAGTCGCTAATTAACCTAGCATGTTTTTTTGGAATGTGGGAGGAAACCGGAGTACCCGGAGAAAACCCACACATGCACTGGGAGAACATGCAAACTCCACACAGAGATGGCCGAGGGTGGGGAAAAACAAAATAAGAAGCCAAAAAGTTACCACTTCCACACAAAATAGGAGGAGAACTCATTCATTCATTCATTTTCTACCGCCTATCCTCACGAGGGTCGCGGGGGTGCTGGAGCCTATCCCAGCTGTCTTCGGGCGAGTGGCAGGGTACACCCTGGACTGGTGGCCAGCCAATCACAGGGCACATATAGACAAACAACCATTCACACTCACATTCATACCTATGGACAATTTGGAGTCGCTAATTAACCTAGCATGTTTTTGGAATGTGGGAGGAAACCGGAGTACCCGGAGAAAACCCACGCATGCACGGGGAGAACATGCAAACTCCACACAGGGATGTCCGAGGGTGGAATTGAACCCTGGTTTCCTAGCTGTGAGGTCTGCGTGCTAACCACTCGACCGCCGTGCCGCCCAGGATTCGATTCATGTGATTCTTAAATATCGGCTGCTTGACTGCTAACGTCCGTGACATGACATGACATGACGCATCGGGGTGGGGTAGGGGGGTGGGGGGGGGGGTCTGTCAACTTGTTTTTGAACTACGACGACACTTGGATCACGAGAAGAACAGCTGCTCCTCACTACTCCCATATTTTCACCATGTGTCAATCAAAGTCAGTGGGAAGGAAACAGATGTCTGAGCAGTGAGTGGCCCGAGTGCAATTCCCATTGTATTTGCTCACTAACATGGCCGCTTTACAATAGACTGACTTGTCTGGCGGTTGTTATAGTGTAAGTTTTAGGCCTTTTAGAGCAAAAGAAAAAAAAAACTATAATCATCTCAGGTCATGTCACACTGTTTTAGACCAAATAGACTCCCATTGTGTGGAAAAATATATAAATAACTTTCAGTAATACCCTCGCCACTTTGGGCATCAAATTTTGCAGTTTCCTTTTATCAATATTTTTCCAAAATATATGACTTAATAAGGCTGCATCCCTCCATTTGGTACTTTTACAATCAGTAACTGTTACATTTGTTCACTTCCTGCTTTCCATAATACAGTTTAAGGTTTTTTTATTATTATTATTATTTTTTTAATTTTGTAATTTTTTTCAAATTACAAGGTGATATGACCATACAATTACATTATGTGTCATTATTAATTATATTATACTAATTATACCATTTTCTCTATGAAGAAATTGAAGAAAATTCTTATTTTGGTGATTCTGGTGGACGAGTGGTTAGCGCGCAGACCTCACAGCTAAGAAACCAGGGTTCAATTCCACCCTCGGTCATCTCTGTGCGGAGTTTGCATGTTCTCCCCGTGCATGCGTGGGTTTTTTCCGGGTACTCTGGTTTCCTCCCACATTCCAAAAACATGCTAGGTTAATTAGCGACTCCAAATTGTCCATAGGTATGAATGTGAGTGTGAATGGTTGTTTGTCTATATGTGCCCTGTGATTGGCTGGCCACCAGTCCAGTGTGTACCCCGCCTCTCGCCCCAAGACAGCTGGGAGAGGCTCCAGCACCCACCGTGACCCTCGTGAGGAAAAAGCGGTAGAAAATGAATGAATGAAGTTCAGCCAATCACAGGGCACATATAGACAAACAACCATTCACACTCACATTCATACCTATGGACAATTTGGAGTCGCTAATTAACCTAGCATGTTTTTGGAATGTGGGAGGAAACCGGAGTACCCGGAGAAAACCCACACAGAGAAACTCCACACAGAGATGGCCGAGGGTGGAATTGAACCCTGGTCTCCTAGCTGTGAGGTCTGCGCGCTAACCACTAGACCACCGTGCCGCCAAACATGATTTTTTTTCAGAGAAATATATATATATTTTTTTCCTTATGTGAAATTTGGTCCTCTTTTCCTTGGTGTTGTGGGGCAGTGGTTCCAAATTATTTTCTGTCATGCCCCCACAGAGGTCCCACCGAAACAGAAAAATTCTCGCACCCCCTCGATTTGAAACACAAGTGAGAAACTGATAACATGTAGTATTTATTTATCCGTATTGTACAAACTGAAAGTGAAACTGCAACCAGCAAAATGCAACAAAATGGAGAGCAGTGAAGCATACAAGCATATTCAAATTGTATGCTGAGTGGGACAAATTCAGACATGTTGGCAGGTCTGCACTAATATTGAAAGTCTCATGCCCCCCCCCCCCCTCCTGACAGTTCACTGCACCCATCCACGGGGGGCCCACGCCACTACTTAGGAAGCACTGGTTGTAGGGTGATGTGCAGGGTTTGCATTACATTTGATATTCATATGCGGCAGTCTGACGCAATTTAAGATAAAATATGGATTTGGGTTTTCGTTGTGAAAACAATTGCATAAACGGATCTTATTCCATTTTAATCAGAGACCCAAGGTCTAGAGGTTTAAGGGGAACTGCATTTTTGGAATTTTGCCCATCATTCACAATCCTTATGTGAAAAATGAACATATTTATTTCCATTTCTCTGTGCATTATAACACAAGAAAATGAGTTAATATGAGCTAGCCAACAATACACGTCATTGAGACACGTTAGCTGCTACAACAATAATACAAGTCACTTATGTAAATGGTAAATAGTTGGTGTTTAAATATATACGTATTATTTTATGAAGGCTTTAGTGTCACAATTAGGTATTTGTTATATAGCTCATATTAACTTGTTTTCCAGCGCTACAACGAATATGTGTTCATGTTTCACATAAGGATTGCGAATTATGACATTTGTGTATTTTTTATTGCGGAATTAACCCGGGCTCACACTGTATCCGTCGTGGATAGCGATTAGCGACGCAGATAAAAATAGTTTTTCACGTTAGCTGCTACAATAATAATACAAAGTTATGTAAATTTTTAAATAGTTGGTGTTTAAATATATATGCATTTTTTGTGAGGGCTTTAGTGTTGCAATTAGGTATTTGTTAGATAGCTCATATTAACTTGTTATCCAGCGCTACAATGAATATGTGTTCATGTTTCACATAAGGATTGCGAATTATGACATTTGTGTATTTTTTATTGCGGAATTAACCCGGGCTCACATTGTATCCGTCGTGGATAGCGATTAGCGACGCAGATAAAAATTGTTTTTCACGTTAGCTGCTACAATAATAATACAAGTCAGTTATGTAAATGGTAAATAGTTGGTGTTTAAATATATACGTATTTTGAGGGCTTTAGTGTTGCAATTAGGTATTTGTTAGATAGCTCATATTAACTTGTTTTCTCACGCTACAATGAATATGTGTTCATGTTTCACATAAAGATTGTGTATGATGACATTTGTGTATTTTTTATTGCGGAATTAATCCGGGCTCACACTGTATCCGTCGTGGATAGCAATTAGCGACGCAGATAAAAATAGTTTTTCACGTTAGGTGCTACAACAATAATACAAGTCAGTTATGTAAATGGTAAATAGTTGGTGTTTAAATATATACGTATTTTGAGGGCTTTAGTGTTGCAATTAGGTATTTGTTAGATAGCTCATATTAACTTGTTATCCAGCGCTACAACGAATATGTGTTCATGTTTCACATAAGGATTGCGAATGATGACATTTGTGTCTTTTTATTGCGGAATAAATTTTTTTTTAGTATTAGCAAGTGTTATATTTAGTGATATTTATTCAGGTGAACCCACAGAAGGGGGAACAATATGACACTTTTTGTAAAGGTTCTGACCAAAAAACTCTGCTTCTTGCTCCTAACGACACTAGTGAGTCAATAAGAGCCCACTATTCACTAATCACACATCAGATGGATTTTGCATCTTTAATAATAACTGAATATTATTACGGAGCATCCATTCTGCTCCATTTTCTGACCTGACTCGCTCCTTGTTGTTAGCCAAAAGCATGCAGACGTTGCCAGGTTTCTCAGCCAGCATAGACAGAACTGCCTTGTCCTAATCTCTGTAACATCCTCAAGCCATTCCTTAAGGAGTGATGAGACAGGAAATTGAACGGGGGGGGGGGGGGGGGGGGGGACTGTTATTTAAATACTCTTTTTATGTTTCCAAAACAAGCAAAAATGAGCAACCTGGCTCAAGTGTAAACCTTGCAGCAATTTGTTTACGCAGCCTGCTCTCGGTCCTTTGAGAAAGAAGAGTTGGACTGAATGGAAGTTGGAGGTTAGATAGAAGAAGCAGACTTGGCACCAACTGATGTCTTATGTTCTAAATTAGCAGGGGCCCCCTTCGCCCCCACTTCTACGTCCCCCTTTTTCTTTTAGACATACACTTTTCGACTTGTCTAGAATTAAATAATTCATTCATTTTCTACCGCTTATCCTCACGAGGGTCGCGGGGGTTGCTGGAACCTATCCCAGCTGTCTTTGGGCGAGAGGCGGGGTACACCCTGGACTGGTGGCCAGCCAATCACAGGGCACATATAAACAAACAACCATTCACACTCACATTCATACCTATGGACAATTTGGAGTCGCCAATTTTAACCTAGCATGTTTTTGGAACGTGGGAGGAAACCGGAGTACCCGGAGAAAACCCGGAGAACATGCAAACTCCACACCGAGATGGCCGAGGGTGGAATTGAACCCTGGTCTCCTAGCTGTGAGGTCTGCGCGCTACCCACTCGACCGCCAGAATCACTAAAATAAGATTTTTCTTGAATTTCTTCATAAAGAAAATGGTATAATTAGTATAATATAATTAATAATGACACATAATGTAATTGTATGGTCATATCACCTTGTAATTTGAAAAAAAAATACAAAATTTAAAAATTTAAAAAAAAAACTTAAACTGTATTATGGAAAGCAGGTACGTGACAAAAAAATAAAAATAATTAAAATTAAAGAAAAAAACTTTAAAAAGATTAAAAATAAAAAAATAAAAAATGAAAAAACTTTAAAAATCATAGAAAATAAAAACTTAAATTATGTTAGAAAGCAGGAAGTGAACAAATGTAACAGTTACTGATTGTAAAAGTACCAGATGGAGGGGTAGGATTTATTAAGCTTTGCTTCTTCCTACTCCTTTTGGACATGTGGAACTGTGAACTGATTATGTGATGCATTCAATTGTAATCTGATGCATGTTCAAATGAAATAAAAACATTACCATTACCATAATTGGGATTCCTGAAAATGTCTGTGCATGATCGTGGCAAAGCATCTCCATGGGGGAAACTGTAAGTTTATTTTTTATTGTATTCAAAATCATGGTTATTTTACAACTATGACAGTCCATATAGTTTTAATATCTTGAAAATTGAGGATAAGCGGTAGAAAATGAATGAATGTTTTAACTTTTTTCTTTACCACCATTGTCATTTCTGCCTTGGGGTGCAACCACAGATAAGATATTTATATATATAAGATATATTAAGATATACCAGAGACGTCACAAAAATATGGTGATTATCATTTAGGAATTAAAGCCATTTTAGGTAGCGTGACAAAGTCACCATTACTGTCATTCACAATGGCAGCCAGCCAATAAAAAGTGTTCTATGTATTTTATTCCCTTGGAGCTTTTAATGCAGTCTTGCCATGAATCCTTGCCATGCGACTTAGAAGAGACTACTGAAGTCCAGTCAAGTCAGCGTATAGGTTTGCATATCGCCCATTTATTGTACTCAGCCAATGAAAAAAAGGCAGGAAAAACGGGTGGAGGGCCAACACTACCACCTCTAACAGAGGCAGAGGATCTGGTTCTCAGCCAGAACACTAAAAGGCTAGTAGCTGGAGGGCCTTCATCGGAGATACTCACCGCTCAAGATTGTAAATGCCTCCTGTTTTTTTCTTTTTATATATAAAATATATTCCCATTTCACATACTTCATGCATTTTTCATGTGTGATTCAACAGATTCTGATGGTGAGCTGCCTTTTAGAGACCGATGGTTCGATAGAATTCCTTGTTGCCGGAAGTAAGTCATGGTTCTCTTCATCGGGTTTGTGGGGAGGATTCGTAGAATCAGAATCGTCATTGTATTGCATACAACGAAATTTGAGTGCAACTCCACGGTGCATTTTGTAGAAAGTAAAAATAAGAATAAGGAAAAGGATAAAAATAAAACAAGGAATTCATTCATTCTACCGCTTGTCCTCACGAGGGTCGTAGGGGGTGCTGGAGCCTATTCCAGCTGTCTTGGGGCGAAAGGCGGGGTACACCCTGGATTGGTGGCCAGCCAGCCAATCACAGGGCACATATAGACAAACAACCATTCACACTCACATTCATACCTATGGACAATTTGGAGTCGCTAATTAACCTAGCATGTTTCCGATTCCAAACGTAATAAAATTTGCCCACTGCCAACGTAATACTGAATTTCTTGCAAATGTAATAACTATAACAAATAACTATTACATTTGCAGGAAATTATTACATTTTGTTTGTGGGCGTACATGCACATGCATTTTAGTTACAGTATATTATTGTATTTGTGATTTTGTGTGTGTATGGGGAAATAATAATAATAATAATAATAATAATAATAATAATAATAATAATAATAATAATAATAATAATAATAATAATAATAATAATAATTTTATTATTATCATTTTATTATTTATTTTATGTTATTTTTTAAAAAAAGAATAAATTAAAAATTAAAAATTAAAAATTAAAAATTAAAAATTAAAAATTAAAAATTAAAAATTTAAAATTTAAAATTTAAAATTTAAAATTTAAAATTTAAAATTTAAAATTTAAAATTTAAAATTTAAAATTTAAAATTTGGTTTCTTTGCAACCACAGGCTACATGAAGAGTAAGATATTTATATATAAGATATATTAAGATATACCAGAGATGTCACAAAAATATGGTGATTATCATTTAGGAATTAAAGCCATTTTAGGTAGCGTGACAAAGTCACCACTACTGTCATTCACTATGGCAGCCAGCCAATAAAAAGTGTTCTATGTATTTCATTCCCTTGGAGCTTTTAATGCAGTCTTGCCAATTTAACATTTTAAATTTTAAATTTTAAATTTTAAATTTTAAATTTTAAATTTTAAATTTTAAATTTTAAATTTTAAATTTTAAATTTTAAATTTTAAATTTTAAATTTTAAATTTTAAATTTTAAATTTTAAATTTTGTTTAATGTATTCAAATGATACTCTTTGAATAATATTTTTTCTACAAAAAAATACAAATAATTATCTTCTTAAAATCCTCAAAATGACATCTACACCTTCTCCCTCATTAAAAGAAGAAAGAACAAACAAAAACAACAACCACAAAGATCATTATTTTGTGTCATATTACATTTGTGGGAAGTTATTACATTTACAGATTTTCACTTTCCCACATAATGTAATAATTATTAAAATTCAGTATTACGTTTGCAGTAGGCAAATTTTATTACATTTGTATGAAATTTATTACATTTGCAGGATTATTACATTCAAAGCTGCAGATTTGTATTACGTTTGCGGGCAGTTATTATGTTTGCGGGTGTAACAAAGCCTAAAGCGGAGTGAAAATAAAACCATGTATAAGTTACTCCAGAATAAAAGACACATGTCTAGACAAACCATGAAAAAACATGTGACTTATAGTCTGGAATATATGTTACCAGTATCAGATCAGTAACACGGATTCCAGTCTAAATTTGACTCGGTATTGAATCGGAAACAAAATCAGTGGCACGATAACCCACAAACACTTGAATGGTCCTAATGGTGTTTTTTTTTTTATGAATGCTGCATGTGAGCGTTTAAATAAAACTTTGTTGTGCATCTGTTTCAGAGTGTGTGAGTATTTGTGTGTCTTAAGCCGTATGTGTTCAACTGATGCCTGAGGGCCTGCAGTGAACGGTGCTAACCGGCCCTCTGAACTGCTCCCTGTGAAGAGAAAGAGAAAGCCACCGGGCATGTGCAAGAGGACAGCATGCCATTTACCTGGGCTACGGATGTTTTTTAAATCTGGCAAGAGGGACTTGTATACACACACACACATACACACACACACACACTCACACAACACCCTAGACACCCCAGCCTTCGCCTGAAACGCAAAAGCACACCTTTGCTCCCTTGTCTCAAACACAAAACTACTTCAAACATTTTGCCTTTTATTTTATTTTTGTATTTTTGGAAGCGATACAGGCTAAAGGCTCCTACATTTAAAGAGCTAAACTAGCCTCCTGGTTTGCGCTTTCCTCACTTCCTGCGAAAAGCGGTGTCTGGATCAGCTGCAAGGACTGTGATATGACAACAAGGAAAAAAATATTGCAGTATATTGGCAAATATAATGCTATGTATTAGGAAATATAGTTCCATATATGGGATCTTATGTTTATATTTTCCAATATATTGCAATATATGCATAGATCATATATGTGTATATATTGATACATATACAAAATATCTTGGGATCAAGACCAAAAAAGGACTATATTTTTAGGATAAAAGGATAAAAATAAAACAAGGAATTCATTCATTCATTCATTTTCTACCGCTTGTCCTCACGAGGGTCGCGGGGGGTGCTGGTGCCTATCCCAGCTTTCTTCGGGCGAGAGGCGGGGTACACCCTGAACCGGTCGCCAGCCAATCACAGGGCACATATAGACAAACAACCATTCACACTCACATTCATACCTATAGACAATATGGAGTCGCTAATTAACCTAGCATGTTTTTGGAATGTGGGAGGAAACTGAAGAAAACCCACACATGCACGGGGAGAACATGCAAAACGCCACACAGAGATGGCCGAGCGTCTGCGCGCTAACCACACGACCGCTGTGCCACCGAGTATTAAAGTTATGAAATCAATAAAACAAGGGTGCCCAAATGTATGCACCTGACTGCTTTTGTTTACACTTTCTTTAAATCCTATAAACTTCATTTCACTTTCTAATTTTACGATATATTTGACTGAAATGGCTGATCATAACAATTAGTGATTTATTAAAAAAGCCTCCAGCTCAGGCCTTTGAGTCGTCTGCTGGCATTTCAACGTACTCCGAAAGAAGCAATGACGCAGAAGCGTAGTTCATCAAGTGACAGGACCTCCTGAGTGTGTGTCATGGAAACACAACCTGTCTGAGAAATGGTTACAATATGTTGGCTAATGTAGTCATAAATCACACGAGAGGTATAAATAGCATTATCTTCACCTTCTGCCTTCACCTGAACCTTGGTTAGGAATGTCTGTGGGAGGGTAGAGTTGAATACTGCTGACCCAGATGTGTTAATTGGGTCATGGGAACATCACCGCCCACACACTGGGTGTTATGGGGTAGGCTTTGTGGTGTGTGTGTGTGTGTGAAGACGGGGTTAGGACACTGGGGCAATGCCCTGATTATACTCAGATTAGTTTGGGGATTTCACTGCTCCTCCTCTTGAGCTTTCCTCCTCCCGATAATGCTGTCTTTCTCTTTTCTTTTCCCCTTTGGCTCTTACCTCCTTTTGGAATTCTTTCATTCCTCTCTCGGCTATATAATATCTAAGAACGTATAAAGTGGCCAAAATAATAATCATACAACACGATTCACTTAAATATTATAAATCTGTAAGTTTCCATTCACCTCATATAAGGTGGGGAGAGACCCTAATCGTTTGCTTAATGGTAATGGTAATGGTTTTATTTCATTTGAACATGCATCAGATTACAATTGAATGCATCACATAATCAGTTCACAGTTCCACATGTCCAAAAGGAGTAGGAAGAAGCAAAGCTTATTAAATCCTACCCCTCCATCTGGTACTTTTACAATCAGTAACTGTTACATTTGTTCACCTCCTGCTTTCCATAATGCAGTTTAAGGTTTTTTTTTTTTTTTTTTATAATGCACCTTGTACCAGGAAATGCACCTTGTACCAGGAAATAGTGCCTTTGGTTCCTCTGGCTTTGGTAATGGTAATGGTTTTATTTCATTTGAACATGCATCAGATTACAATTGAATGCATCCCATAATCAGTTCACAGTTCCACATGTCCAAAAAGAGTATGAAGAAGCAAAGATTATTAAATCCTACCCCTCCATCTGGTACTTTTACAATCAGTAACTGTTACATTTGTTCACTTCCTGCTTTCCATAATACAGTTTGAGTTTTTTTTTTTATAATGCACCTCGTACCAGAAAATAGTGCCTTTGGTTCCTCTGGCTTTGGTAATGGTAATGGTTTTATTTCATTTGAACGTGAATCAGATTACAATTGAATGCATCACATAATCAGTTCATAATTCCACATGTCCGAAAGGAGTAGGAAGAACCAAAGCTTATTAAATCCTACCCCTCCATCTGGTACTTTTACAATCAGTAACTGTTACATTTGTTCACTTCCTGCTTTCTTAACATAAGTTAAGTTTTTTTTTCTTTTTTCACGTACTGAAGTACGAGGTAATATGACCATATGACCATACAATGACATAATGTGTACCATAGTAACCATAGTACCATAGTATGTCTACTATGTTGGGTAATATGAGTGTAAAGGTGACTATATGGTGTTATTTAAAGACTATTCATTCATTCATTCATTCATTTTCTACCGCTTTTCCTCACGAGGGTCGCGGGGGCTGCTGGAGCCTATCCCAGCTGTCTTCGGGCGTGAGGTGGGGTACACCCTGGACTGGTGGCCAGCCAATCACAGGGCACATATAGACAAACAACCATTCACACTCACATTCATACCTATGGACAATTTGGAGTCGCTAATTAACCTAGCATGTTTTTGGAATGTGGGAGGAAACCGGAGTACAAGGAGAAAACCCACGCATGCACGGGGAGAACATGCAAACTCCACACAGAATGGAATTGAACCCTGGTTTCCTAGCTGTGAGGTCTGCGTGCTAACCACTAGACCGCCGTGTCGCCTTATTTAAAGACTAGAGGGCTCTAAAAATATTAAAAACTATATTTAGAAGGCCGGGAACTAGTTTCCTGTGCTATTCCTAAACAAGGAATCACACTTTGCAGAAATTCACTGATCACGGTGGAGTCTGGGAATGTGATAAACGAGGGATTACTCTTCATCTCCTTTTTTCAAAGGGACTATAATAATTTTGTACATATTGCAGATCATCTCGCTTCAGAAAGCCGCAAAAGCAGGACACATTTCCACTTTGGTAATCCTTAGTTTTAACCTTTCTCGTCTCCTTTAGAAAAATACTGCGTCCCGGAAACTTGACTCCGAGACAATAGGAGTGTTTAACATATTGAGCTCTTCATCACTGAACTGATGAGTCTCTCCTTCACAGTCCCTCTGACTAAAAAAAAAAAAAAAAAAAAAAAAAAAAGCAGCCAATAAAATGAAGCTCAACAGTGCAATTTAGAGAAGCGTATAAATCAATCCTAGTAAGTACAAATATTTCTGTGCAGGGATAATTTATTTGTTTAATTACCGAGCGCAGGTGCCAGGCCCTGGCTTTACTCATTACTGTAAGATATATGAATGGCGGCGAGCGCCTGGATGGTGCAGGACAAAAGGGAGGACAAAGTAATTAGCCAGCTCTTATTTAATGAGACCCTTCCTCAAGTCGTTCAAGACTCCCGTCGCGGCTTCTTGTCCATATGCTTCAATTCAGAAATCATTTTATAAAGGACCACTGGTGGCAGGTAGCGCAGCGGCAATTAACACAGGCTGGGAATGGAATCGGTGGGGAGTGAATAAGAAGTGTTAAACACTGTGTAACATTTCATTGTCCGGCTTTTCTTGTCACATTTTTTTTTTCCCTTCCCTGATGGATTTTCCCTGTGAGACCCACAGCCAAATGCTGGGATTCCCTGCAGAGCGTGACTACGCTGCTGGTTTTGGACGTGTGTGTCTGTGTATTTGGCCAAAGTATCTGTTTACCCTCTCATGGCCTGTAAGTGGACTTGGCTGGAAATTCAGCTTTGGCTATCCGGTGGCTATGTGTTTAGTCGTTTGCCACGTGTACTGTTTAAGGAGGCAACCGTGAACCGATCCCCCTGCACAACTGTCGTGCCAGCTTCCGGTTTGTGCCATCTTGCCTTCAAGGACTGGATTGGTACCAAGCAGCAAAAGGGACTCGCTGACCGCATGCTTCGATGTTTGTTGTGTAGGAATAAAAAACCTGCAACATCTTGCAAGGTAAAGGTCACATGACCTGTAGGGATGAAACTCATCTGTAGCGTGTTTATTGGCAGCTGACCCTTCTGTGTATAGACACAGGACGATGATTATGAACCATGCCAACCAGCCTGAAGGCACCGTTTGGCCAGGGTATGTCTCACTGGACACCACTTGGCTGTGTCTGACCGATGGATGTTCACCGTCTGGCCACAGGTTTGTTTCATTTGTCGGGGGGGGGGTGCATTTGGCACTAAATTCACTGAATGTTTTTTCATTGCCATTTTGTTCGGCAATCCTTTTTTGTGGGTTGCACAGCGGTCGAGTGGTTAGCGCTCAGACCTCACAACTAGGAGACCCGAGTTCGATTCCACTCACGGTCATCTCTGTGTGGAGTTGACGTGTTCTCCCGGTGCTTGCGTGGGTTTTCTCCGGGTACTCCGGTTTCCTCTCACATTCCAAAAACATGCTAGGTTAATTAGCGACTCCAAATTGTCCATATGAATGTGAGTGTGAATGGTTGTTTGTTTATATATGCTTTGTGATTGGCTGGCCACCAGTCCAGGGTGTACCCCGCCTCTCGCCCCAAGACAGCTAAGATAGTCTCCAGCACCCCCTTCGACCTTCGTGAGGATAAGCGGCATAGAAAATGAATGAATGAATGAAGTGATACCAGAAACAAAATACAACCAGTCCAGGGTGTACCCAACCTCTTGCCTGAAAACAGCTGGGATAGGCTCCAGCTCCCCACGTGACCCTAGTGAGGATAAGCGGCATAGAAAATGTATGGATGGAAATAATACAAAAAAAAAAAAGATAAAATTTTAAACAAAAAAACAGAAACAAAAACAGGGGTGGAGTTGTGAGAATGGTTTAAAGAAAAAACAGAAGGCGAGACATACCAGCAGATATAGCAAAAACTATAGCAAAAGTATCTAAATGTTTGCTAAATGCAAGGATGAATTTGGATATATTTCCGCCATACTATCATATATTTCTGGATGCATTTCTTTAAAGCAAAAAAAATATATATATTTCTTAATTAATTTTTAATTTTTAATTTTTAATTTTTAATTTTTAATTTTTAATTTTTAATTTTTAATTTTTAATTTTTAATTTTTAATTTTTAATTTTAACAAAAAAACAACAAAAACAAAAACAAAAAAAATGAAACTATATTAGGAAAGCAGGAAGTGAACAAATGTAACAGTTACTGATTGTAAAAGTACCAGATGGAGGGGTAGGATTTAATAAGCTTTGCTTCTTCCTACTCCTTTTGGACATGTGGAACTGTGAACTGATTATGGGATGCATTCAATTATAATCTGATGCATGTTCAAATGAAATAAAACCATCTTTCTGTATAGTTGTTATTACTCCTAAACTTACTGTCATTATTGTAAAAATAATCTAAATGCGAATGGGATAATAATAACATTCATAATGTTGAATACCAAATTAAAGGATGCTGATTAAGTGTGTTAAAATTTGTATTTGGCATTTGGCGCTAAATTCAGTTCCATTTGCAGCCACAAACAGTCATTTCTTTTGAATGATATTTTTACGCAGATGATTTCCTGTGTGAAGTTTCACACTATAAATATCTTAAAACTTCCTCAGTAACGATACAACTTGTGTGTTAATTTTCTGCTTCCAAATCCAATTTATATACAGACTCGCATGAATCATCTTCTATTAACAACACACAAGACTGTGGGAAAAAAAAGGAGAATGCTGTTTGTTTCCCAATTTAGTTCTCACCAGCCTGAGCCACATAAAAAGAACAAAAAAGAACAAACTTGCAGGCATCAAATCAGGAGTACAAACTCAATGACCACACCAGGAGGTGCACCGTCTGAGACCATCCTGATCAAAATCTAGCCAAGATATGAGGGCAGAAAGAGGGCAAAAAGAACCCAATCACACTGTGAGTTATGGCATTGAATGATAACACACATACTACACATTAAACTGCACATTAAGTGCTTTACGCACACTATAAACCTTGCAATGCAACGTACACAATTTCCAGTGTCAATTGCCTGTGACTGTTTTTTGAGGTTTTTTTTTTTCGGAGTTCAACAACAACATCCAAATAGAAGCTGTTTTGATTCTACATTTGATCAAACTTATTTAAGATTTGTCAGATGAAAGCGAGGTCACTGCATATGGAGAATCATAATAGTAGAGTAATTCATTCATGCAATCATTTATTTTCTACCGCATATCCTCACTAGGGTCGTCGGGGGGGTGAGGGGGGGGGCGCTGCAGCCTATCCCAGTCTCGCCCAAAGACAGCTGGGATAAGCTCCAGCACCCCCTGCGACCCTCGTGAGGATAAGCGGTAGAAAGAAGTGTGCTTTACCTTTTTCATGGATTTCAATAACACAAGTCATAGGAAAACTCCATGTTCCATGATGACCCCCACCCCAAAAAAAAAAAAAAAAATCACAGAAATGAATTACATAAGCCTGCCTTCATTCACAGCTTATGCACGACGGGTCTGCTTTGCACACGGTAGTTCTGCTTTACGCGTGGTGCGTCTGCTTTGCGCGTGGTGGTTCTACTTTACGCGTGATGCGTCTGCTTTAAGCCCAGTGGCTGTGTCAGGAGCCTGGATGGGAGAATACCAATAAGGGTGTTCAACTCCAAAAACGATTAATGCATAAGGCTAAAAAACAAACATTTAGTTAAAAATCAGGAACTGACTTTTCCCCCGCCAAGGTTCTGTCCCTAGATTGGACTAGATCATTCATGCTGTTCTACCATCCATGGCTATAGATGCGGGAAGACGGAATCATTAAAGTGCACAATACACATAAAAATAAGATACATATTCAATCCAGCAGACGATTTTTTGTTTAGGAATATAGTCACGTAACAAGTTGCAAAAGTGGCCATGTTCTTACTTTATGCATGGACTTCCATCTTCCATCTTCAAGGTACTCAAAGCGCTTGGACACTGTAACCACCTTTATTGACTGATGGACTCAAGGATACTTCCACATGGTCACAGGAGGACGGGAGCATCGTACCAGCAACCACTCCCAAACCATGTGTACCTTTGGTGACAAAAATACCAGTTTGAATGCAAAGTGAACTTCATAAAAATGTTTATTTATAAAAATATATGGTTTGGAAGACGACCCGACTGTCAATTGATGAGGTTGGGTTGACGCTAGCGGAGGAGTTATGATGCTAGTTTTATGATACTGCTTATCCATAACACAACGTCATCATAAATAACTGTTGAGCTAAGAAATATGATTAATAAAATATGATGAGTATGATTTAAGTGGGCTGCACAGCGGTCGAGTGGTTAGCCTCACAGCTAGGAGACCCAAGTTCAATCCCACCCTCGGCCATCTTTGTGTGGAGTTGGCGTGTTCTCCCCGTGCATGCGTGGGTTTTCTCCGGGTACTCCGGTTTTCCTCCCACATTCCAGGCATTCCAGGCATTCCAGCTGAAGACAGCTGGGATAGGCTCCAGCACCCCACGCAACCCTCGTGAGGATAAGCTGTAGGAAATGAATGAATGAATGATTTAAGTGATACCAGAAACAAAATACGACCAGTCCAGGCTGTACCCAACTCTCGCCTGAAGACAGCTGGGATAGGCTCCAGCACCCCACATGACCTTAGTGAGGATAAGCGGCATAGAAAATGTATAAATGTAAATAAACAAAAAATAATAATAATAATAATGTTGCCTTTGATTTAGTATTAAAAATGTTTTCTAAGTACACCACTATCTGTATTTGTATCTGTTTACCCTTCGAAATTATCTGTTCTGGGAACGGGTTTAACCTGAAATGGGCGGGGCTTAAATCTGTTACTCATCCCTAATATTTTCCAAACACATCTTTTGAAAAATCAGAGTTGTCATAGTTAGAGTCATCTTCCATTGGGGCCAATGTGGCAGTTGGCCAATACCATATAAGGTCAAGTCATTACAATGTCTAAGTCAGGGGTGGGCAAACTACGGCCCGGGGGCCACATCCGGCCCGCCAAGTGTTTGAATACGGCCCGCCCAATCTTTCCAAAGTATTTCATTTAAACTCAACATACAACCTGGCATCATGGCCTGAGCCAACCTTTTGATGGTTTTATCAATTTCGTTTTTTGACATGGTCTGTTGTTTACAAAGTGCTCCTGAAAAAAGGGACACAAGCACATAATAATAATAATAATAATAATAATAATAATAATAATTATTATTATTATTATTAGATTATTATTAGATTATTATTAGATTATTATTAGATTATTATTAGATTATTAGATTATTATAATTATTATATTATTATAATTATTATATTAATGCTAATTATTATATTAATTATATATAATATTATCGTTATAGTTGCATATTTTACATAATAATAATATAATAATTATTATTTTAATTTTATTGTAATTATTATAATATTTTATTATTTTCAAAATATTTAAATATAAAATAATAAATAATAATAGCAGATTGCATGACAATTTTACAGATACAATAATACCAGGTGGACTGTTACGTGTAAAATATATAGTCTGCCCCCCTCCCCCCCGTAACTTTTGTCATATCAATGCGGCCCGCGAGTCAAAAAGTTTGCCCACCCCTGGTCTAAGTCATACTGGTCATACTGGTTTCATTACCAATGTCACATGAAGGCCTTGGGAGAAAATTCACCTGGGTAAAGTTTCCATTGGTGACATTTGAGTCTTGTTCCAAGCTGGAGCTGTCCTCTTGTGCACAATGGCCATAGTCATGTGTGGCTTTGGTCTGTCCAATGCTTGGGTGGGCTGCTTCACCTGAGTAAATCCATCATTTCTCCATTCTGACTCTGTGAATAGGAAAGTCCTCCTCAGGCAGCATGACCACATCTCACTTCTTTCTGGTCTGATGCTGGTCATTCTCAAGCTGGGATTGAAGCATTGTGTGTTTGTGAGAGAGAAATCCTTTTCACTGTTTGCATTTAGTCAGTTTGTTAAAATTCAATGATACAAACTGAATCCACTATAAGTACAATAACATAAGACTATTGATAACATGCTGGTATTACATAATGAAGGCAAAAGCAATCGACAAAAAATATCCAGAAAATATCCATCTTGGTTTGAGGGCCCTCTGTCCTTCCCGTT
This sequence comes from Doryrhamphus excisus, assembly GCF_037039965.1. NCBI lineage: Eukaryota > Metazoa > Chordata > Actinopteri > Syngnathiformes > Syngnathidae > Doryrhamphus > Doryrhamphus excisus. The sequence continues at coordinate 3,079,173 of NC_136366.1, read as the reverse complement.
CCTGTGGGCTGGAGGGATGGGAATCCTTATGCGCTGCTGTGGGTTCCTCCATCATTTGGGAATTGAGCACCAGGAGGGTGCTGTGGTTTTCCTGCGCTCTTGGCAGCTTGAGGAGAAGAGGTGGTCTGGACTGACTGAGTCCTCAGTGCCCTCTGGAGTGTGGGGGTACGGCACCCCCGAAAGGAAACCAGCGGCAGCTCCGAGCTACAAATTTTAACACACTTAATCAGCATCCTTTAATTTGGTATTCAACATTATGAATGTTATTATTATTTTTACAATATTGACAGTAAGTATAGAAAGATGGAAATGGTAATGGTTTTATTTCATTTGAACATGCATCAGATTACAATTGAATGCATCCCATAATCAGTTCACAGTTCCACATGTCCAAAAGGAGTAGGAAGAAGCAAAGCTTATTAAATCCTACCCCTCCATCTGGTACTTTTACAATCAGTAACTGTTACATTTGTTCACTTCCTGCTTTCCTAATATAGTTGAATTTTTGTTTTTGTTTGTTTTCGTTTTTTGTTAAAAAAAAATAAAATATAATAAATATAAAATAAAAATATAAATAAATAAATAAATAAATAAATAAATAAAAAATAAAAAATACAAAATAAAAAATAAAAAAAAATAAAAATAAATAAAAAATAAAAAAAAATAAAAAATAAATAAATATTTTTTTGCATCCAGAAATATATGATAGTATGGCGGAAATATATCCAAATTTTTACATTTTATTTTTGTCACGTACCGAAGTATAAGAGGTGATATGACATCCAATGCCATAATGGGTACCACAGTAAGTGTCAATATAGTGATATAAATAGCACATCATGACTGGTTCAAGACTCTTCATCCTTGTATTTAGCAAACATTTAGATACTTTTACTATAGTTATTGCTATATCTGCTAATACTTTCTATCCCCAGGTTCTTCAAACCATTATCACAACTCCACCCCTACCATTCCTACACTTGCTGACTATTTCTTATACAGATGAATAAAGTATCTATATCTGGACCATCCAGGACTACAGCAACAGGCAATGGCGTGGATGCTCTCACCATCTTTGGCTACATCCTGATTCCTTCCTCAAACCCTTCCTCGAAATCCACAGTTATTATGTGTTATTCTGTCTCGATTTTCTTTGTCCGTCTTTACAATTACTTTGCAAAGCAATTGGAACAAGACGAGTAAGCCCGTTGTAAAGCAAAATTCATACAGTTCAACTCATACGACATGATGAAACTGCTGAAGGTTATAAGAAAGGATTGCCGAACAAAATGGCAATGAAAAAACATTCAGTGAAGCATAAAGATATAAACGTGTTAAAAAGAGTCAATGCTGTACATTTTACTTATATTATCAACTACTTATAAATGATTAATGACTATGAATGAAACGTGATTTTACATTGCAGGTGTGATTTGTTAATTTGACCATATGTCACGTTATCTATTGGTTATTATTCCTCATGGATATCATGGGTAAATGAGCAGGTTTCATACAGACAGTAAGGTCATTGACTTTACCCCCCCCCCTCTCCTTTCATCCCTATTTTATGTATGCAGGCTTACAAAAACTGCATATAAAACCACATGAGCCTCAATTTCCTCCATGGCTGATGGAATTCCCTATTAGCCGACTGCGGAACGTCTCCCAGCTGGGAGTCTCAGTTTGAATGTGCAGCGTTAAAACCTAATGAATGTCATAATTAACTGGATAACTTTACATTTAGAACGGGATCGGCTGTTATAAAACCATCTACCTTTTAACCCCTCAATCGCTCATTATTCATCCCCCCAAAAAATGACATTTCCGTATTTGTCTTACATTGATTTTTATTTTATAGCATGTCTAAATTTCATATTTTTTATTTTTTATTTTTTGAGTTTTAAGAGACTTCAGGTTTCACAGCATTCCTGACACTTTTGTTCATAAATCACCGGGAAGTTAATGAAAATGGCATTCAGGCATAACCAAAATGATTGTGTTCTTTGTCATGCTAATAAAGTGAAAGATGTTCATCCACTGGTGAATGTCTGCACATTACCAGCAACTTTTTTGTGTGTATGCGTAAGCGTGTGTGTGTGTGTGTGTGGTAAGTACGCAGCTAACCATCACCTCCTCTCTTTTCTTCACCCCATCGTTGTGTTTGCGCACCCTCTCCCTTCTCAAAGATGAATGCTTTTGCATATTTATCCCATAGGTTATCAAGAAAAATCCAAAAGGTTCTTCAAGCAGATGTTTGTGTTGCACTAAATTGCTGGGAGGGAAAATAAAAGGAGACGGTCGCCATGACTTGTTGTTGACCTCGACTTATTTTTCTCCTTGCCAGCACGCCTATCGCAAACCCCCCCCCCCCCCCCCCATTCTCCCTTTCCTCTCCATTTAGCACCTTTGTGTCTAGGTCTTACACGCAGGAGAGCGGAACTTCATTTACCTCACAAGTTTGAAATAAATCAGATGCTGGCAGCTTCTGCCAACGATTTGAAGGGCAGTGATATCCAGGATATGGCCCCGGTTCAAGAGTTGCAGCCTTGCATGACTTTTTTGGCATATTTTTGTTTAATGGAAGAATAATGTTACAATTCCAAAAAAATAAAGTTAACCTTTTCAATTGTTTTTTATAGATTTTTTTTAAACTAATTATTTGCATTAAAGATCTAAAGAATAGAAATGGTCAAACTAGACAACATAGGTTATTCATAACTAAACCAAATGCATTCTATGTAAAGTCATGGTTACCATGTAGTCAGAATGCTACAATGATGATCACATGACTTTTTAATATAATTCCATTGCAAGGTTAATAGTTGAATATGACTCCTCCGAATCAAATCGTTGAATATTCTAAAACAGAGGTGTCCAAAGTTCGGCCTGCAGTTGTATTTAAATTTTTGTACTTAATTTCAGCAGTACAATATTTTTTTTTTACAAGAATTAAGCATAAATATTAAAAAGAAAAAAAAGTCAAGTCAAAGAAAAAAAGTTTTATTTTTACAGTCACGTCATAGTATAAGAAAATTTACATTTTAGTAGTATTAAATTGAAATATTGATATATAAAAAAATATTATAAAAAAACAAACAAACTATTGAAAAAAGTGAATAAAGATTTGACGTTATTTTTTAGTAGCGTTGACTTGAAATATTAAAGATATATATTTTTTAAAAGTCATAATATAAGAAACAAACTGCAAAATAAGTTTTTTGAAAATTAGGTTGGGGAAAACGTCATAATATTACAAAAAAAAAATTATAAAGATTATTTCAAAAATAAAATTTAACTATAAAAACCAGCAGAAACAAGGCACAACAACAATAATAATTAATCACAGCAATAATAACAATGTTGGCTTGGTTAATGCAGATCGTTTTTTGGGGTTGCTGGAGTCTATCCCCGCTGTTTTCGGGCGAGAGGCACACCCTGGACTGGTTGCCAGCCAATCACAGGGCACATATAGACAAACAACCATTCACACTCACATTCATACCTATGGACAATTTGGAGTCGCTAATTAACCTAGCATGTTTTTGGAATGTGGGAGGAAACCGGAGTACCGGAGAACATGCAAACTCCACACAGAGATGGCCGAAGGGGGAATTGAACCCTCGTTTCCTAGCTTTGAGATCTGTGCGCTCACCACTCGAGCACCGTGCAGCCCCATGTGCATTCTTAGCTAAATAAAAATAAGAGCTAATTTACTAGAATGGTGTAAAATGTCCTCACATTCGAATATCCACTCCTCCATTCCTATGCTATACTTTTTCTTTTCTTTCCTCGATTGAACGCAGTTGGCCTCCGCGTATCGTATGATGATGACGATGATGATGTCTTTTTTCCTCATGAAGCCAGAATGGTGAAAAAAGGGAATGGAATATTTGATAGGGGTGGGCTACCATAATCAAGCTGAAATCTCCATCATTATCCCGTATCAGCTGCTCCCTTTTTAAAAAGCACCAGGAGTTACTGCTATTTTACATGAATTTGTGGTCCTGCGGCAGCTACGAGGCGTGGAATACATTTGTCAGATCGCTGTGCTCAAGCCTCTCCTAAATTCATTCTCACTTTTTGAACACACACACACACAGAAATCTCAATTTTACAAGTTGAGGTGGTGGGTGGCTAAGTAAGTGCGATGTCAAATGCTGTAAATGTAAAGGATGTAAAGGAGATACAGGTAAGTTGGTGGAGATTAAGATGAATACAACTGTAGCATAGAATCTATTTTTAGGTTGCAGAAATTGCTTATTGTAAAACAGTGGATCCCCACACAAGTCAATTTTTTTTTATAAAATAAGCAATTTTTTTCTGTACAAAAACATTTCATTCACCATAAGTTGGTGAGTATTTCATGATAATACAGATATAGTATGACCCTTGGTACGGCATCCCCATGGTTTGATGCCTACCTTGGTAGTGTTATATATTATACAGTCTAATAGCGCCGTGCTAAACAAAGAATAATAGGAATATAAAAGTGACTATCGGGGTGTCATTTCATGTCTACAGGGCTCTAAGAATGTTATAAACCGTATTTAGAAAGTCATAAACAAGTAAACAGGTCTCCGAAAATATTTAATATAATATCGAAATTGACATTTTGGCATTCCTGTCCGTTCTTTGCTAGCTAACACATTAACGCCAAAAGTCTTTGTTTATCTTTTGATTGCGGCTGCAAAATAACACAAAATGGTGCCAAAGATAGTTGCAATTGCCAGAAGGGGAGGTAGAAAATTAATGAATGAATGAAATTGTAGCGGCTATTTATTTAGCATGATAGCTTGCTATGCTAGAAGTGATCCCGTATCCTGCGAAATGTGATGTAAACAAAGAATAATAGGAATATAAAAGTGACTATCGCGGTGTCATTTCATGTCTACAGGGCTCTAAGAATGATATAAACCGTATTTAGAAAGTCATAAACAAGTAAACAGGTCTCCGAAAATATTTAATATAATATCGAAATTGACATTTTGGCATTCCTGTCCGTTCTTTGCTAGCTAACACATTAACGCCAAAAGTCTTTGTTTATCTTTTGATTGCGGCTGCAAAATAACACAAAATGCGGCCAAAGATAGTTGCAAGTGTCAGAAGGGGAGGTAGAAAATTAATGAATGAATGAAATTGTAGCGGCTATTTATTTAGCATGATAGCTTGCTATGCTAGCAGTGATCCCGTACCCTGCGAAATGTGATGTAAACAATGAATAATAGGAATATAAAAGTGACTATCGGGGTGTCATTTCATGTCTACAGGGCTCTAAGAATGTTAAAAACCGTATTTAGAAAGTCATAAACAAGTAAACAGGTCTCCGAAAATATTATGTTGATTAATATCGAAATTGACATTTTGGCATTCCTGTCCGTTCTTTGCTAGCTAACACATTAACGCCAAAAGTCTTTGTTTATCTTTTGATTGCGGCCGCAAAATAACACAAAATGGTGCCAAAGATAGTTGTAAGTGCCAGAAGGGGAGGTAGAAAATGAATGAATGAATGAAAGAAATTGTAGAGGCTATTTAGTTAGCATGATAGCTTGCTATGCTAGCAGTGATCCCGTACCCTGCGAAATGTGATGTAAACAATGAATAATAGGAATATAAAAGTGACTATCGGGGTGTCATTTCATGTCTACAGGGCTCTAAGAATGTTATAAACCGTATTTAGAAAGTCATAAACAAGTAAACAGGTCTCCGAAAATATTATGTTGATTAATATCGAAATTGACATTTTGGCATTCCTGTCCGTTCTTTGCTAGCTAACACATTAACGCCAAAAGTCTTTGTTTATCTTTTGATTGTGGCCGCAAAATAACACAAAATGGGGCCAAAGATAGTTGCAAGTGCCAGAAGGGGAGGTAGAAAATGAATGAATGAAAGAAATTGTAGAGGCTATTTAGTTAGCATGATAGCTTGCTATGCTAGCAGTGATCCCGTACCCTGCGAAATGTGATGTAAACAAAGAATAATAGGAATATAAAAGTGACTATCGCGGTGTCATTTCATGTCTACAGGGCTCTAAGAATGTTAAAAAACGTATTTAGAAAGTCATAAACAAGTAAACAGGTCTCCGAAAATATTATGTTGATTAATATTGAAATTGACATTTTGGCATTCCTGTCCGTTCTTTGCTAGCTAACACATTAAGGCCAAAAGTCTTTGTTTATCTTTTGATTGTGGCTGCAAAATAACACAAAATGGGGCCAAGGATAGTTGCAAGTGCCAGAAGCGGAGGATTACAACAGTCACTTTTATTGTAAATGTTGATCCAAAAACAACGTCAACATCAAGCTGGCGAGTGAGGATCTACTGTATAGCAGCAATGCATATTAATATGCTTCCTGAAGAAAATAAATGCTGTTTTGTAAACAATTGTGATCTGGCAGTGCTGAAATGATAATTGTAATAATATATAATATATAATAATAATTGACTCGAGCAGAAAGTAAGCTAATAAAGATTTCTTGTGAATTGTTGTCTTGGACATATTTGTGTGTGTGTGTTTGTGTGTGTTTGTGTGATCTTGGACATGATAGCTTAAGGGGACATCTGTTTGCCTGGAGGAGAGGGCAGATTCTTGCGGTGCGTTCGGGCGCTTGCAGGGCCACAAGGGAGCACAGATCCAAACACAAACACACAAGCCCAAATGGCAGCACTGCCACTTTCTTTTCCAGAGTTCACATCGGAGCAGGTAACTGCAGGCAAGGGCAGGGGCCTCGAAACACAAAACCACTTCATTTAAGTCCAATTAGGGTCTGAACGTGTGAACAATATGTTTCACCTGCTCCGTGCTGCTTTCAAAGACTTTCACTACCTCACCACTGCATTGTGCTAGAGAGCCTAGGTACCCCCGCATCAAAATCATTTCTCTTCAAAAGATAAAAATGAAAAAGAAAGCATTTATGTCACAACAATGTGTAGTAGAAATGCACTACATCGTGTAATCGACTGTACTTTATATTTCTGTTAACTCATTTATGTATCTGTCACTAACGGTGCTCTACATTTGAAAAGAAAATGGAAGTGGGATTCTGACAGAGTGTGTGACTAAAACACCCCCAGCTTCTCTGAGCTTCTGAGAGTTGTGAAACTGGAAAAAATAATGTTAAAATAAAAATTGAATAAAAAAATGAATTATACTAGAGGTTTAATCATTAAGGAATTACAGTGGGGTCGAGGGGAAAGGGGGAGGGGGGGTGATGTCTGTCACTAGACAGCATGACAAGTTGTCCATATACAGATGTCCCTCGCTATATCACAGTTCGAACATCACCCCCTCACTATTCCGCGGTTCTAAGAAAAATAATAATAATAGTCACTCGGCATTAGTAATGTTGTGATACATGACATTAGATTATATTACCTTTCATACGCATACTGAGCCAGCAGAGCCGAGCTGAGATAATATATATATTAAAGATTATCCTCTCATCCTGTGTGGAAGTGGTAAGTTTTTGGCTTTTTTTGTCCTTCTTACACATTTCTTAAATTTTGAATAACTAAATTGTAGAGGCGCTGACTGATTACTGCTGGCTACTGATTTTTTATTATTTTATTATTATTATCATCATTATGATTATTATGATTATTGTTACTATGATGATTATGATTATTATGATTATTATTAGTAATGTTAATATTTATTTTATTATTATTATTTCTGTTTCTTATAAATTCTGTTTTTTAATGTGCTGTGGGGCCATAACAATAATTATATTCTACTGCTGACTACTGATTTTTTATTATTTTATTATTATTATCATCATCATTATTATTATGATAATTGTTATTATAATGATTATGATGATGATGATGATGATTATTATTAGTGTTTTTATTTATTATTATTTCCGTTTCTTTTAAATTCTATTTTTGAATGTGCTGTGGGGCCATAACAATAATTATATTCTACTGCTGACTACTGATTTTTTATTATTTTATTATTATTGTCATTATTATGATTATGATTATTGTTATTATAATGATTATGATGATGATTATTATTATTATTATTAATGTTTTTATTTATTTTATTTATTATTATGTCTGCTTCTTTTAAATTCTATTTTTGAATGTGCTGTGGGGCCATAAAAATGATTATGACTACTGCTGATTTTTTATTATTTTATTATCATTATGATTATTGTTATTATGATTATGATGACTATGATGATTATGATGATTATGATGATTATGATGATTATGATGATTATGATGATTATGATGATTATGATGATTATGATGATTATTATGATTATATGAATATTATTAATGTTATTAATGTTATTATTTGTTTTATTTATTTATTATTATCATTATGATTATTATGATTATTGTTATTATGATGATTATGATTATGGTTATTAATGTTATTATTTATTTTATTTATTATTATTATTTCTGTTTCTTTTAAATTCTATTTTTGAATGTGCTATGGGGCCATAAAAAGAAAAAAAATAATTAATTGGATAATAGATGAATCATCAATTTATTGATTTATCGGATAATTCGCTCCAGTAATAATTATAATACTAATGATAATTTCAGCTCCAGTTTGACATACTAATGAGATTACTCGTCGGTGAAAACCAATAAGAGCATAACTAAAGGCGTTATTTTTAACAGTGTTCCCAACACCGGATAAGACATCCAAGAGACAAGAGTGCAATATAAAAAAAAGGACCACAGCAGCACTGATGTGTCCAGGGCATGGTTGGCTGTCAGTCGAGGAGCAAACTCTGAAAGCTTCGTGCCAAGTCTCCTTCCTCCCTCAAACACTGTCTCAACAAACCACGCCATCCTGAACCCAGGGGGTGAGGTCAGGGTTCTCAGATTGAGGTTGGGAGCACCCTGGAGTGCTAAGTTTTGGGCAGATTTCAAACCTAGGTTAGGAGGTGGGGGGGGGGATCAGGGGTTATAGCTGCAGGAAGCTGGTAGTGAGGGCAGCGCTGCTGCACCTCCTCAGACATTTCAACAAGGCTGAGAGACCTCCTTGGTGGAACACAAGGGCAGGAAATGCAAAGACCGGCCAACATTAAGCTTCATTCCGGCGAGCAAGAAGTGGGAAAAGGTTTTCAAAAGTTGCAGCAAGGAACTCGAACGGAGCACACATCGCCCCAAACCACTCAGGAGATGTCATTTTTTCCCCCCTTGCATTACTTCCTTCCACACAACTGAGGCTGCAGCGTGGAAAGGTGAGGCTGATGATCCTGGACTTTGCTGGAGAGGGCATCTGCTACCTCCAGCATGCGGAGGCTCCACTGCGGCCAGGATGAAAGCAAGTTGGAAGGGAGCGGACTGCGCAAGGCTGAGGATGAGTATTGATGTTGGAAAAAATCAACTTCTCATTGCTCCGCTGAGGAAAAATGCAGAAATAGAATCGGCGTCTTGCTTAATGGTGACCGTTTCTTTCTCTCCTTGGCTCCTTGTTGTTTAGGATTGGTACTGGGATCAGGGGCTTAACCTCAAAATGCAGGCATGGGTGTCCAAAGTGCAGCCTGGGGGCCATTTGCTAAATATAATTCAACAGGAAAAAAAATCAGCAATAATTTTCCAATAAAATCAAAATATTAAAAGGAAAAAAAGTTGTCAATATTTTCAATATAATGTCACATTATGAGGAAAAGTATCATTTTAGTATATGAAGTTGAAATATTAATTATTCATATTAAAATATTAAAATCATAATTGTATGAAGAAAAAACAAAACAACAAATAAAGTTGTAATTTTGGAAAACAATTGGTTGCTGAAACAGTTTTTACAATAAAATCAAAATATTAAGAAGAAAAAAAAGTTGTCAATATTGTCAATATAATGTCACATTATGAGGAAAAATATCATCATTGTAGTATATAAAGTTGAAATATAAATTATCAATATTAAAATCACAATTTTATGAGGAAAAACAACAACAAATAAAGTTGTAATTTTGGAAAAAAATTGGTTTCTGAAACAGTTTTTGCAATAAAATAAAAATATTAAGAAGAAAGGAAAGTTGTCAATATTGTCAATATATTATGAGGAAAAATATCATATTTTTTGTATATGGAGATGATATATTAATTATGAATATTAAAATGAAAATTGTATGACAAAAAAACAAAACAACAAATAAAATAGTAATTTTGGAAAAAAGTTGCTGAAACAGTTCTAATAATTACGAGAATAAAATACAAATATTATGGGAATAACGGCATAATTACAAGGAGAAAGTTAACAAAAACAAAGTCGAAAAATATTAAAAAGTGTAAAAATATTAAGAGAAATAAGTTGTTTTCTAACAAAAAGTGTTAGTTCTACAAGAATAACCCTAGTAATATGTGGAAAAATAATTTTAGTAGCATAGAGATGAAATATTTAAGAAAAATAGTTTTTAGACTCATGAGAAACAAACAAAACAAAATAAGGTTGTTATTTTTTTTGAAAATTGGCTTGAAAAGTTATAATGTTATAATAATAAAATAAATATTTATAAATAAATATAAATATAAATAAATAATAATATAAATAATTATAATAAAAAGTTATATTATTACTAGAATGAAGTCAAAATTATTGGAATAAAACCACAAAAATCATTTAACTCAACAACTCTACAATTCAATTGAACACAAAATGCAGTTTTTATTTACTTATTTACTTCATTTTATATACTTTTTATTATTAAAGGAAAAAAAGGCGGCAGAGGTGGCGCTAGGAGATGCTTTTTGCTCAACAAAACCAGAGTTCCCCGGCTTTGTGCCCCGTAGAAGGGGACGTTTGATGTCATATCTTTCTTCTCTGCAAAAATGAAGCAATCCCATCCAGTGTATTTCACACAAGTCATTATTAAGGAGCTAATTTCCATCTGTTGTCTCCAGACAGGGTGATGTTAAACACAGTAAGACGCTGTTAAAATGCTGTAAAAATAATAAAGCACATTAAAAACATGTAAAACAAAAGTGAAACCTGGCTGATTCTAACAGAATTGACGCTAACTGAATCAATTTTTCTCATAAGAAATAATGTAAATCAAAGTAATCTATTCCAGAAAAGCCAAAAAAGTACAAATACAATAAACAAAATTGATGCATGTTGAGGTACATGTATGTGGGTTTTTAGTTTTGGAAGTATCTAAAGCACCAAGGCTTTGGTGACATATTTTTAAGCGAGTCGGCTAACAGTGTTAACACTATAGTTGTAATTCTCAGTTAACACAATATTGTTGCTTTGTCTTTTTAATTGGCCATAAGGTGCAGGGCCTGGCGAGCCAACAAACAGCTTGTTGGTTCAGTGTGTGAAACAATAACGTTTGTCTTTCCACTATTGTTGTTTTAGCTTTGCAACCACAAAAGGGATTAAGAGATCATTCAGTCAGTCTTGCACTGTGAAAAATAATAATAATAATAACTTGAAAGTTTCTGGAAGCTGAGTAGGCAAAGTTTTGACAGACCTGCTGGATATACAATATACTATATATCCTCTATAGTGGGGAGTTAGGTCACAACATAAATTTAACAAAACTGGGGCAGCACAGTGGACTAGTGGTTAGCATGTTGGACGCACATTCAGGAGATCAGGGTTCAAATCTTTACATGTTTTCCTTGTGTGTGTATGTTTTTTTTTATTCTCCCTTTGCCACCTTCCAAAAATAATACATATTAAGTTAATTGGAAACAATAAAGAAGGGGTGTCCAAAGTGCGGCCCAGGGGACATTTTTGGACAGAATATATTTTTTTATTGTCCCGCGTCATATTCTAAAAATAAATGAAAAACAACAACAGCAACTCGAGACAGGGCAGACAATAACCACAATAATCAAATCTGGATGTTTTGTATCACTTTTTGATATTTTGTAGAAATTGTTGGAAACTTTGTAAAGTTAAACTTCTCCCGTATTTTTTCCCCAAGTGGTTTGACCATGTTTCTGTGGGGTTAAATGCACAAATCGCAAAAATTGTCATATTTTACAATGTTTAAAAAATATATAATTTGTTTAAACAGACCATAGTCCAAATCACCCCCAAAATTCAATGTTAATAAAAAAAACACATAAACGTTAAATGACTTTTTTTAACTTGCATTTCAGCGTAACATTTAGGTGTAACTACTCGAGTACAATCTTTGAGTAGTCTCCAGTGAGCATATGTTTCGCCGATGTCAGTGCGAGTATGTGCCACGTGCACGTCGGTATGAGCGCACGGGCCTCATCTCAAGTCTCACCAGAGACTTGTTGTCTAAGATTAATGAAGGTCACCAGAATCCTCCAAAGTATTCAGATAATTAAGGCTTTGTTTATCAAAAACAAGTTATATTAAGGGTAAAAAGATGTATGGTAATTATTCATAATCTTAACAATTCAAGTGTAGCCACCTCATTTGTGCCTTTAATTCTTCTTGTTAATGTTTTGCATAAATCTGCATAATTACTGGAGTTGCCTGTTATATTTTTGACAGCTACTCAGTTCGTGTGCACTAAAGGGTATCAAATGTGCTGCTTGCTGCATACTTATAAAGTGGCGGCATGCTTGGAGCTGCACAGCATCTCTCAGCCATCACATTGGTTCAAATGCACACAGAGAATCTGCTGTTTTGCATCATATGGATTCATCAAATAGATCTGATAGTGATGGTTAAAATTAAGGCTTTTATAAAAATTTGGGTTGTCAATCCATTAAAATACAAAAAATCAGATTTTGTCCATAGTTAACTCGGAATTAATCACATAATCTGCTGTTTTGTATCATGTGGATTCATCAAATAGATCTGATAGTGATGTTTAAAATGAAGGCTTTTATAAAAAAAATGGTTTGTTAATCCATTAAAGTACTAAAAATCAGATTTTGTCCATAGTTAACTTGGAATTAATCACATAATCTGTTGTTTTGTATCATATGGATTCAACAAATAGATCTGATAGTCATGGTTAAAATGAAGGCTTTTATAAAAATGTGAGTTGTCAATCAATTAAAATACTAAAAATCAGATTTTTTTTGTCCATAGTTAACTCGAAATTAATCACATAATCTGTTGTTTTGTATCATATGGATTCAACAAATAGATCTGATAGTGATGGTTAAAATGAAGGCTTTTATAAAAATTTGGGTTGTCAATCCATTAAAATATTAAAAATCAGATTTTGTCCATAGTTAACTCGGAATTAATCACATAATCTGTTGTTTTGTATCATATGGAATCATCAAATAGATCTGATAGTAATGGTTAAAATGAATGCTTTTGTAAAAATTTGGGTTGTCAATCCATTAAAATACTAAAAATCAGATTTTGTCCATAGTTAACTCGGAATTAATCACATAATCTGCTGTTTTGTATCATATGGATTCATCAAGTAGATCAGATAGTGATGCTTAAAATAAAGGCTTTTATGAAAAATTTGGGTTGTCAATCTATTAAAATACTAAAAATCAGATTTTGTCCATAGTTAACTCAGAATTAATCACATAATCGGCTATTTTGTATCATATGGATTCATCAAATAGATCTGATAGTGATATTTAAAATGAAGGCTTTTATAAAAATTTGGGTTGTCAATCTGTCAAAATACTAAAAATCAGATTTTGTCCATAGTTAACTCGGAATTAATCACATAATCTGCTGTTTTGTATCATATGGATTCATCAAATAGATCTGATAGTGATGTTTAAAATGAAGGCTTTTATAAAAAAATGGTTTGTTAATCCATTAAAGTACTAAAAATAAATTTTGTCCATAGTTAACTCGGAATTAATCACATAATCTGTTGTTTTGTATCATATGGATTCAACAAATAGATCTGATAGTCATGGTTAAAATGAAGGCTTTTATAAAAATGTGAGTTGTCAATCAATTAAAATACTAAAAATCTGATTTTTTTTTGTCCATAGTTAACTCGGAATTAATCACATAATCTGCTGTTTTGTATCATGTGGATTCATAAAATAGATCTGATAGTGACTGACTTGGAGAACAAACAGTTGCACGTCACTCACTGATGCTGCGAACACCGAGGCAGGTTGGATTGCATTTTTATTTAGACAATCGATATCGTGGAGCTTCGCTGAGAGTACTTCCTGTTTCCCAGAGTGCTTTTCTGGACAGTCCTTGTAAAAAAAAAAGCCTGGAAGAACATGGTTAGTTGGTTAATATTCTGCATTATGCATTGGTAGTGTGTGTGTGTGTACTTTTTTTTTTTTACTTTTGAAAACAGAAGTAGGAATTGTGTGTAACATGGTGATGTCTTCCGATCCGTGGCTAATATGACATGCCTCACACAAATACACAACACTTGAGTATCATCTAGAGGCTCGAACGTGACATGACACAATGATCTTTGAATGATAATCTTAATGAGAGTTTTGTTTTCTTTAAAGAAAAATGCTTGAAATGATCAAATATCGGTCGATAATTAATAGCACAATTATGGACCAGCAACATTTGTTATCATGACAGGCCTAATTATCATTCATAGTCGAAACGCCATTGTCCACTGAGATAGCTTTTGGACAAATGAAAAATCATGTGACACCCCTACTGTACACAGTAAGATAAGTGATAAGTAAGACTTTCATTTGAAATATTCCATCTTGATTACATTTCATAATATTTTCTTGCAATCTTTCATTTTTGTAGCACATACTCTATCAATGAAAGAGTGAGCGAGCGACTGAGAGCCAGCCTATTAGTAACATGACATGAGTGATTCAATTTACGTTCTTCCACTCTCACTGTTAGTCTGTCTCTAACGTTGTTTCGGATACCACAGGCACGGACTACATAGGTGAGAGGAGGGAACTTGACTGGTCGGTCGGTGGTTTTAATGCTAAACGAGCAGGCTGCAGGTCAACGGTGTTTGGATGCATCAGTTGCACGGGTGGGGTAGGGTTGTGCATGACTCACAAGGAAACCCACTAACCCACTCAACAAAGTGACCTAGAAAGAAGAAGAAGTTTCAGCACATTTCCAAGTATTTTGTGCAAAAGGTTATTATTTTTGCCTGTAAAGTCACAGGCTAAAATATGTGCACTTTCAGCTTTAAGGACCTGGAAAAATAATAAAATTGGTTATTGGTTATTCAAATAAATGTTATAAATATTAATGTCAGCTGTCAATTGATTATTTAAATACTAATTACATGATTTATTACTAATCAAAAATTGAAATGAGTAATATTTGACAGAATGGTACAAAAAGTGACACTGAAGAAATATGAAAAATATCAAACAAGATATATTATTTGGTATTTTTGTAATGTTTTTGATCGGTCCATGCTTGAAGCTAGACATTCCATGCTTTTATTTTTATACTTAAAAATAAAAAAGATAAATTCTTTATCAAAACTGTAGTCCTGCTAAAATGTTGTGTTACTGCTGGATGTTCACTTTATCAGAGTGAGTTATCAGTGGGAGTTTGTTTCCTTTTACAAAACACCAAGGTTTAAAACAACAATGGACAAAGCAAGTACAGAAAACGAGAGACAGGTGAACGTTCACCTCTATTTCTGTCCTTTGCAACGACAATTTCACTGAAGACTACTTCGAAGGAACACCTTTACATGAAGCATTTATCTAGAAAGTATAGTTTAAACATATTTATATGAATGCTATTCCACAAAAAACATCAAAAAAGCAAATAACAACCACTGCATGAATGTTGTCACAAAAGAGAGGAGTCATGTCTTGTTTACATGTCTTCTAAACACTATTCCACAACAGCGACAAGGCTACAAAGCATTACACATTCATTGTCAACGTTAAGCCACATGTGCATTAAAACATAAAAAACATAAAAAAATCCTTTATGTTCACTAAGTCAATTTAAATTAATAATTAAATTATAATAAAAATTACATTTAAAAATAATTAATTATTAATTTATATTAAATTTAAAAAATAATTAATTAATTTATATCACATTTTAAATAATTAATTATTAATTTATATTGAATGTAAAAATAATTAATTATTAATTTAAAACAATTAAAAGAGTCTCCAAAATTTGTTTCCTCATTGACGCATAACCAAATCTTAATATCTATAATCAGAATAATCACACACCGCCATGTTTTTATAGCAGAGCGGTGCGGTACTACCCTGATTACGTCACACCCAAAAATGAGGCTGAACTGTGATTAGTAGTTTTTTTTATGACTGATGCCATAAATGACAAATGTAATTTTTGGCGAATTTACCATTCGGATTCAACAAATGAAACAGTGTAGAACATAATTAGAAACAATATACAATATATTCAAGCAAAATTGATGAATCATGTCAGGAACTGTTTAAAAATGTAACCAGTTTTAGAATTTCCCCCCAGATTTTTAACATGGAGAAAGCCGAAATGCAGCTGAGATGTTTTTTGAACTTGTCTGAAAAAATAAAGGTAACAATGAGAGAGTGTCATAAAGAGCGTAACAATGAAAATATAGGAAAGTCTCAACTTTCTTTAATTATGTTTACCCAACAGGCTCGGCGCCCTCATCTAAATAGCATAAACATCTGGCCATGGCACGCCACAAGCATGGCGGCAGTAGTCAAGCAAATCTTGTGGAAAATAATGAAATGAGATCCCTGGTGCTGTGACAGTGGAAGGGCAGAAGACATCGGCTCCATGTTAATAAAATTGCCATGAATGAGTGAATACAATTAGGAAATTATCAGTGGCAGCGGTGAACTTTTGTAACTCGCCAATGTTTGCATCATTTGATTAAGGCTGCAATTTAGACTTGTTTATTTGCGCCTACTGCTGCTTTTATTAATTGTGACCTGTCAGTGATTGGCCTGCGATTAAAGCAGTCGCATATAATGTGCTTGATGGTGTGGGGTGCATTGGAGAAGCCGATGGCTGACGGAACATGCTTATTAATTAACTCATATATACGCTATAGGTGTAAATATGAATGGTTGTCTGGTCCATCCGGAGTGTACTGAGTGTCTCACTCAAATGCGGCTTTTATACCGATGCCATCAACCTGGCTTACCGCAACTCAGCCAACTTCTTGGTACTTTTTTATTGCCAAAATCACAGTTGAATTTGCACATCATTTATGTTGTGAAATGCTGTAGAAATAATAAAAAAAAACTACTATATGTATTTTACCTTTTTTTGCATAAAAGAGAAGATGATGCAACTCCACAATAGAAGAAAGCATGTTTGGTTTTTTGGACTTTTGCACGTTTTCACATGGTGGCATAAGTTCATTTTATAAGAACTTGGCCTGCAACTTTCCCATAGAAATATACGCTGCACAGCAACCAGGAAGTGAAGAGGCACAATCTTGTAGCCTTGAAGAGATTATGCATTGAGGCGAAATTTGAATGCGTGCACACGTATGCAAACGTGCGCATGCACACACCCGCCTTAATGCTCAAGTGTTCAGTTTCAAATGTGAAAATTGTAAATAATTCATGGTGTTGTATTTGTGAAAAATCTTGCTTATTTTCATGTAAAACAACCATTGTTATTGTTGTTTATGTTGAGGCATTTTTATTTTTATTTTTATTTTTATTTTTATTTTTATTTTTATTTTTATTTTTATTTTTATTTTTATTTTTATTTTTATTTTTATTTTTATTTTTATTTTTATTTTTATTCAAAATATATATGGCTGATTTTGCATCAAAATGAAATTTATGCCTGATTTTTTTTTCACAGAAAACTGGTATTTTGATATCTGATATTTTGCTGAAATTTACCTATGTTCTACTGCTGATTACTAAGGAATAGGTAGAAACAAAAAATTTTTTCTCGAACCTTGTTTTGGTATATAAGTACCATGTACAGTATATACAGTATAGCCCGAGAAATAAATATTCTCTGTGCCTTGAAAAATAATAAAAAATGTTCCTAATGTTGTGCAGGTTACCACTGTCTGTGTACTGTTAACTGCAAATACACCCCTCTCATTATGTTGCATATGTCATTATCTCATTATGTCTTTTAATTTGGCTGGTGAGGTAGTCACTTGGAAAACTTTGCTTGAAGTACTGAAAGCTATATATTTTGTTTTATAAAAAAATACAGCAAACAAGGGCGACCTGTTTGCCATCTGTGCATGTTTGCATAAATCACCAACTTCAGTCAGATCATTAAAATAAATAAAATTAAATGATAAAGTTCACTTACACCTATAGCGGAATAATAGTAAATATAGCTACTTCTGATTAATCCATATCAATTTCAGACAGAATTTAAGCCCCACCCATTACCAGTTAAACTACGCCCACTTTTGGGTTATTTCCCGCCCACTCTGAGTCGCTAATATCGCTAATAGCAAATCAATTTTCAGAGTGAAAAGTGTTGATTAATTGTGAGGCATGTTTTATTACCATGTGTTTATTTTTATGACATAGTTATGCGTCATCCACAGTCCAGTGCACTCAGCTTTCTGGCTTGAAATGTGCAAATTCAGCAAATTTTACTTACAAAAATATTAAAAATGATTGAAATACTACAGAAAATAAATGTATAATATATTTCATACATGTTTTTTTTTAATTAAGACAAATGACCTACCTCTTTTGACCACATTGGTCTATTTATATGTGTACTGTATATGCATTTAATTTTTGTCCAACTATCTATTTTTTGTGAGTTGGCCTCTTTTCACAAATATCCATGATATGTATTTGTGTGTGTGTGTGTGTGTGTGTTTGTAGTGAGACAGATGGGTAATAGCCCCAGTGCAGAAAGCAGGGCCCTGTGCAACGTGCAGCCCTGATTGCAGACCTGATTACCTGCCATATGCTAGCTGAAGGGTTGAGGGCCAGACCAAATGAGAACAGTATGCAAACGTTAAAGCGCCGTTTTTATAGCGCAGTCATTATGTCCTTGCTTTGCCAAATGAAAATGAGCGTGGCGGGGAGGGAAAATAATGAAGTCATAAAAAAAAAAAAAACGGACGGGTCACAGTCCGTGGTTGCGGTCGTCACCGGCGCTTGGCTTTAATCCCATTGTCTTGAAGGAAAAGGGGGGGGAAGTCGCCAGGAAAGCAAAGTTACTGCAGGATGTTTGAAAAATGAACTTTTTTTGTCTTGTGCTTAGATTACCGTTAGTTGCAAGCCGAGTGTGTGTGTGTGTGTGTGTGTGTGTGTGAGGTGATTATGCTCCCATTAGCCTTTGCATTCTCCATTATGCATGCGGCGTAGAGGGCTAAACTGACCTTGTAAGATGATCATTGACTCTCTTTAGAAAACACTTGTTATCCCAGGATTAACACACACACCAATTACTACCTTCTCACCACATGAGCTCAAAATAAAACATTTCCTATTTGCAGGCTCTGCAAATAGTACCCCCCCCCCTTTTTTTTTTTTGCTTACAAGAGCCAAAGAAGCATAAAAAAAGACTCTACTTGCTTTATTGTGAAATACTGTATCTCATGGATCACGCATACTTGTGGGTCCAGACAAAATGGCTTCTGGGGACTGCTGGGGTGCTGGACACAAGGTGGGTGCACTCAGGGGGCTAGAGGGGTCGGGGTCAGGTGCGTTGGTTGGTGGTGTGCTTCGGCAATGTCCTGGGGTTTTTGTTGGGGTGTCCGATGTTCCCACTCTTTTTTTTTGTTGTTTTGTCTTATGTAAGATTCTGTGATTATATGTGTGGAAAAAAAAAGCTTTGCTTCTTCCTGCTCCTTTTCAGACATGTGTAGAAATGAGGCGTTGTGTATGTATGTATGTATGAGTGTATATACATATATGTATATATATGTATTTATATATGTGTACGGATGTACTATATGTATGAATATGTGCATGTATGCCGCATGTGTGTATATATATGTAAGTATATAAATAGATATTGTAAGTGTATTGTATTGTAAGTGTATATGTGAGAAACATTGGTGTAACATAGAATGCATGTCTGAAATAAATTAAGAAGAAGAAGAAGGCATATAGTTATACAAATGCACGCAATAAAATGGTTAAATTACCTTAAATTACCTTAATTTTAAAAACTTACACTCAAAACTTGATTAGATAAGTTGTCTCAAAGAAAAAAAAATGCTTATTTTCAGCTGGTTTGCATTTATATATATATTTTTTTATATTTTTATTATTTATTTTATTATATAATTATTTTTATATATATTATAATATATTATATTATTTATATATTATAATATATAATATAATATATATAATATAAGATTATAAATACAATATATTATTATATTGTATATATTATTATATAATATTATTAATACAATATAATATATATTAATGATAATACATATAATATTAATATATATTATATTTATTTATATTTATACTTGTACCAAATACTGTACATTAGTTTCAAATAAACTCAGCGACGTGATCATTTGCCAGGTGATTAGTTTAGTGACAGAGACGGAAGCCAATTTACCAAGCTGAGACCAAAACCAAAGTTCTCCAACCTGGAGATGACTTTTGTTGCCAGGGGCTCACCATCACGTTCCTCTATTTTCATCCATCAGGAGATATGCGGAACTTGTGCATAATCCTGAAGCCCATTGTGGCCTACTTAGCGGAAGAGAACATGCCTTTCCAACTGGTCGTGCCTTTGTATGTGGGTCAGCTTCATTCAAATTCTCTTTCATTCCGGCTCCTCTTCCGACACTGTGGCCGATCATTAGCTGTAATATAGGTCACCCCAGGCTTTGTGAGGCTCCAGCCCCATTTGCATTCTTGATTCAAATGTAGCACTTGTGGTGACTAGAGGTAGTGAAGAAGCGGGAAGCTCGGGGAAAGGTGGCATCAGAAGTTAAGGCGAAGCTTTTATCACTTTTGATGAAAGGATGGGGTCAATCTGGATACATGCTTAAAAGGATCAGGGTGTTTTCCCACTGGTGAGAAGATGAAACTCCTATAGATGCAAGGTTGGGTAGTACAGTAGGTACACCATTTCTTCTTTTCTTTATGAAGATAAAAAGAAAAGATGAGGAATTGCACCGCGTGTTTGAACTAATGGTTTCACTCATTAGGAAGGTATATTAATGAATACAAATGACAGTAGTTGGGTAGGCTCTGAACAAATTAAAAAGAGGGCATCTTTCACTTACCTGTCAGGCGACCAAATGTAACCCTGATTTATCTTAACAAGCAAACAAAAAGGTGACAGATAAGACAATAAGGTGACCAGAAATATTTCAGTATTCATATCATCTCCTACTTTGGTACGAAGAACATTATTTAAAAAAAAAACAAAAAAAAACATAAAACGGAAAGCAGGAAGTGAACAAATGTAACAGTTACTGATTGTAAAAGTACCAGATGGAGGGGTAGGATTTAATAAGCTTTGCTTCTTCCTACTCCTTTTGGACATGTGGAACTGTGAACTGATTATGTGATGCATTCAATTGTAATCTGATGCATGTTCAAATGAAATAAAACCATTACCATTAACCCAAAAAATTCCTGTAGTAGTTTTGTATTGTACTGTCCAATTGTTATGCAGACATCATACAAATATTGTTAGAATTTAACACGCGATTGACATGGATATCGTGAGTATATTTTTTCAAGTAGGTCATACTTGTAATTTGGTAGTCTGATCCAGACAAAAGTAATCAAAAAGTGCGCATCTGATGAGTTTTACGGTTCAATATTGGTGATTTCGCTATGACTTTTTCGGTGTTTTGGTGTTCGGTGTTTCAGTGCCACGCAGGGGCGGAGACCCAACGAAGGGAAGCGTCCTCTATAAAAGATGTTGAGGATTTGCTGATGCTTATACAGGTCTATTTTTTTTTTAATTCATAAAACTGTTATTAAATCACTAGCATGTTGCCCCTATTTATACATTTGTTCATATATTGTGTTTGTATGAATTACATTCATTCATTCATTTTCTACCGCTTTTCCTCACGAGGGTTTTCCCCAGCCAATCACAGGGCACATATAGACAAACAACCATTCACACTCACATTCATACCTATGGACAATTTGGAGTCGCTAATTAACCTAGCATGTTTTTGGAATGTGGGAGGAAACCGGAGTACCCACAGAAAACCCACGCATGCACAAGTAGAACATGCAAACTCCACACAGAGAGGTGGAATTGAACCCTGGTGTCCTAGTTGTGAGGTCTGCACGCTAACCACTCGACCGCCGTGCCGCCTCTAAATTGTGTGTGTAGGGCAGAAATGTGATTTAATATGTCTGATGAAGGTCAAACGGACCGAAACGTTACCTGAATAAACTGATGAATGAGAGCGGGAACCTTCTTTTGAACACCTTTGCTGCCATTTTAATACTGAGCTCAAGTCAACCGAGAATTCACTAGTGGATTAAAACCATCTCTTCAGGTAGTCTCGGTCTGCTTGTTTGGTCCATCCCTGGGTTCAATAGCATTCACACCTAACCGAGTAAACCACACTAACCGATCTTAGTCCAAAAATGACGGACTATAGTTAATGTTGAGTCATTTGAGTGTACAGTAGTTCCAAATGCTGCCTTTCATATCCTACTTTTAATGTTATCGCATCACAGTAATCAAGCGAGGTTTTAATCTCGGTTTAGTATGCAAAGCCGCAAGGGGCTATTGACAGTTTTTTCACCCTTCTAGGCGAATTGCATGTCTCCTCCTTAATTGTTATTGGAGATGTTATCATGAAGCGGATGCAGCCCTTGCTTTTGAGGCTGTTAAAAGCCTGACAGTGGTGTGAAGGGGGCAGAACAGCAGAGTTATGCAAAATACAGCCAATGTATAATTAATTACCCTTACTAACCTCACTCACCCCCTTATCAACTTCTCTATCCTCTTTAGGATGGACAGCTGGCGCCGGGGTGTATCTTTGACCTCTAAGGGCTTCGGTTAAACTGAGATACTGAGGGTGAGGGAGGACTGGGAATTTGTAAATGGGAGAAAAAGAAACACATACTCGTCTAACTAAATGGGAACGTTGGCTCTCACGTTTAAAAACGGTTGCAACAATTACGTTGGTAACAGTAGCCATGTTGACATGGACCCAAATATTCCAATTCCATTCGGGTTATTTGCTCAAACTGAAAGAATATAACCTCATTCCGAAAGAAAAATGCCAATCCAAATGACTATATAGTCGGATTCCCAGGGGTGGAATATTCCTTTCCCCAATCCGATTGAGGTATCTTGTACCCGCTCAATCGGAAAGTTGTCAGACTGCGTTCTTCTTTGTGGTGGTTTTCTTCTTCTGTTGTTTCAGCTCGAGACGTTCTTCGATTTTTAAAAATGGAGGCGAGCAATCGGCACTGGACTACTGCGGAAAGTTTGTTTTTGATTCAAACAAAATTCCGAGACTGGATGAACGAAAAACTGGGAATACGGAGTTATTCCAACAAGTGAAAGAAAAACTCGAGGAAGTCAGTATCACGTGATGTTGGTGTTTACGTTTTTCTGGGCATGCCCCATTGACTATTCTGGTTGATTATAGCGGCGCATGTAGACACGCGATTGGATTATTCCTTTCCATGTATACCATTGCTTTCGGAAAATTCATTCGGAAAAATTCCATTCGGAAAGAGAAAAACTCCTCATGTAAACATGGCTAATTATTGCAAACAATTATCAAGTTGAAAAAATTACGTTTTTCATATGACGATATCAGGAGTCTCATTCTCACTAAAGGGGAACAGTACTGTACTGTTTTTCGAATTTTGCTCATCACCATCCTTATTTTGTTCCCTTTTCTGTGTATTACAATGTAAGACAAATAGTTAATATGAGCTAGCTAACAATGCTCGTCAGTGCCTTGCACACAAACTGTACACAAACCTGTGAGGAAATAGTGTTAACCACTAGTGTTGCCCTATTACAGTACTGTACATGTAGTGGTCTTGTTTGTATTGAGTTGTGGAGTCCTATAGAGCAGCTCCACACAATAACCCACACAGAAAGCTTTCTCTATCTTCCAGATTCTGCACCTCATTCTGCAGCATTTCCATTGATTTATTGAGGACATGTGGGTTTGGGTTTGGGTTTGCGTTTGGGTTTACTGAGTGCAGGCCATCTGCAGCCCATATAAGGAAGTACGGATCACATTGACATCAGTAGAACTCTGATAGTAGCCGATAGTATACTGTCACATATTCGTCCGAGTACTTATGATACTCACATCCGACTTGCATTTATGTGAACCGACTCAGATTATTTTGGCATTTATGCAAAAAAGGCATAAGTGCTGACACTTTCGAGATAGCAGAAGGCGAGTGAGAAAAGAACTTCACTGTAACTCGGAGTCCTTAATTCTTCGCCACACTCACCTCCCAACCCCTTTATATTTCCAAGCCATGCCTCTTTTGATGTCCCGTCTCTGATCACCTCATTCATGGCTGACAGCTGACATGGCACAATCGTAAGAATCTAAATCACTACATCTCTTCTGACATTACCTTGGCATTTTTGCGGTGGCACGTGCGGAGAGAGTGAAGATCAGTTCACGGGGACAATCAGTCGTTCCACTCCAACATGGGAGGAGAAGGGTGAGCTGTGGGGTTTGAGGTGAATGGCATATTCATATTTGGTGTGGATGAGGTCTTTTTTTTTTTTTTTTAATGTGCAGCAAATCCACTGATTGTGAGCGGCGAGCGAGAGTCCGTGCGCATCATCCTTATCAGACGGTGTCGGCTCTTTTCATTCCAGCTGCTATCAGCATTAATTCTTTGTGACATTTCAGATACGCATCTTGACGGCAAGTTTACGACTCGGTAGACGGCACAGATGTCGAATAACGAATAAAGACATTCTACATATTTGCGACTCACATATACAGTGATCGTCCAAAATATTGTCATGCCAATGGTATGATGATATTAGACTGATTTGGTCATCCCTCGTTTATCACAGTGAATTGTTCCCAGACCCGACTGTGATAAGTGAATTTCTGCAAAGTCAATATTAATAAATGGAATACTTTCATAGTTAGAGCATAGAAAACCTCTTTATGACTGACATAACACCCCACCCACCCTTACTTGTATTATTAGGAGAGTTTTGCTAACATTGTTGACCACATTGCACAGGATCATGCTAACGCCTCTCCAATTTACTTATTCTCAAAAAATATTCTCAAAAGAACCAAAAATATACAATTTCCACAAGCAATGAGAGCTCAGTAGCCGGTCTCCATGCAGTATTCCGACTGTACGGTGGTCAAGTGGTTAGCGCGCAGGTCTCGCAGCTAGGAGACATGAGTTCAATTCCACCGTCGGGCATCTCTTGGTGGAGTTTCTACGGGTACTCCGGTTTCCTCCCACATTCCAAAAACATGCTAGGTTAATTGGCGACTCCAAATTGTCCAATCGCCCGATGACAGCTGGGATAGGCTCCAGCACCCCCCGTGACCCCCGTGAGGATAAATGGTACAAAATGAATGAATGACTGAATATGACTACAAGCATGGCCAAAATCATTGGCATTTTTGGCCATACCTGTATAAAAAAAAATGTAATCCAAAATTATAATCAAAACTGTCAGCCCTCATCGTACTACATACAGTAAAGTCTCGTTATATCGATATTCTCGGGAGTCGGAAAAAATACCGATATAACCGGACTATCCATACGCAGTTCCATGCGCCGAACTGCATTAAAAGTGGGCAATAATTCACTCGACATTGTTCTATAGTATAGAACAATGTCGAGCAGCTTAAATCAATCTTTGCTTAAGGATTTCAATACCAAAAAAGAACACGGCGAACGGCTGCTTCCAGTCAACTTTTCACACTTCCACCACCAGAGCACAGCACACACACCAATTCCCGCAGCTGCTTTTGTATCGATATAAGCAGACCAAATTGGCTGGCGGGAGATGAAAAGGGCATCGTAGTAACCGGATTATCATAATAACCGGGTATCGTACTAACGGAACTAATTATATCATAAAAGACTAGAAATTTGCCGGGAAATGAAAATAGTATCGTAATAAGTAGTAATTCGTTATAACCGATATCGATATAACGAGCCTTTGTGTATCTGAGCTCGGTGGTGTGTACATTCGAGATTTAAATAGAGTCTCCATTTCCTGAAGAATTACGCTTTCATATCCAAATCTGTTTGCCAATGTAAATAGAGCAGTGACCGCTACATACTGTATACTGTATACTGTATATCTGCCCAGTGTTGGTTGAACAGATTATCCATCTACTGCCTTTGCTGTTTGTCAAGTTAAGACATGAAGTCAACACAAATCAATCTAATCCTTTCATTATGGATCTGATTCTTATCACTCGTTGAGCAAGGACAAAGGCCTCATACTTTGGATTGAGTTCATGTATTGCATAGATCAACAAAAAGGCTCATATTACCCCAAAATAGCAGGATATGCCGATTTTTATAGAAGGTATGTGTCAGGTTCAAACTCCTGTGACACTTTAAAAACACTTAAATACAGAAGAGACAGACAATATTCAAAGTTACTCGCAGTGAGGAGAGTGAAACAACATACCCAGTGACATACCGCTCCTCTCTTTTTATTCTCTTTCGGGGGTCCCTACTACATGGTCGGGCGACTCTAAGAGGGGGGGGGAGGCAGTTGCACGAGCTGTATTTGTTTGTCTATGTGTGTGTGTATATGTGAGAGTAATTATTTTTATTGTTTTATGAGTTCTTATTTTGGCACATTCTTGCAGGATTAACATGAACATCTGCAGGGTTGCTGTTGGCGCATCCAGGCACCTCCAGGACCTGGGGGTTGCTGGGGGTCTCTGATCAGGGTCACGGGAACATTTCTTCTTCAGCACATTAAAACACTTTCTATTGTCTAAGCAAATGGATATAAGGGTGATAACTAACACTATATTCAGTCTATCTACATTTTATTCTAACAGTATGTGAATTAAAATGAAACACAATTAGCACCTCATACAATTACAAGTGCGCCTGAATGCCTCCCTTAACAAGAACCATTCCTTTACAGTATTTTTGAGTTTTTGGCATAATTGGACGCTTGCAGTGGTCCGGTTCACTGGACATCAGACCTGCATTGTGAATCAAACGTGAATATTTTTGATGCACAGTAATGTTTCATATCTTTGATACATAATCTTTTTGTGTACTATTTACCAGGACCACAATTTCACAATGCCAAGTATTGTTTGATAATGGTAATGGTAATGATTATGGTTTTATTTCATTTGAACATGAATCAGATTACAATTGAATGCATCCCATAATCAGTTCACAGTTCCACATGTCCAAAAGGAGTAGGAAGAAGCAAAGCTTATTAAATCCTACCCCTCCATCTGGTACTTTTACAATCAGTAACATTTCAACAATCATAACAGTTACATTTGTTCACTTCCTGCTTTCCTAATATATTTTATTATATAAGTTGTTTTTTTTGTTTTTTGTTTTTTGTTTTTTGTTTTTTGTTTTTTGTTTAAAATTTAAAATTTAAAATTTAAAATTTAAAATTTAAAATTTAAAATTTAAAATTTAAAATTTAAAATTTAAAATTTTTTTTGCTTTAAAGAAACACATCCAGAAATATATGATAGTATGGCGGAAATAGATCCAAATGCACGAGGGAGAAGTTACTAAGACCGATGTGAAAGAAAGCCTCCACACATGCATGTTCATGCGTTAGAGAGCTGTGGCCAGTCAGCCACATAATAGAAAAATCATCCTGTCACTCATTCTCTGCTATTCATATGGATGTTACGCCGTTTAAAAATTAAAAGGAAAAAAAAAGCGGCTTTATCCTGTTTCGTCCTTTTCTTTCTTGTCATCTTGGTTTCCTTTCTTCTGCCCTGCTCTTTGTTTCCACTCTTCCTCTCTCAGACGTGTCCTTGGTCATCATCTCCCATTATTCCTTCATCATGAAGCATTGTATGTTTTTGGCAACCAACTATTTCAATGTGTCTCCCTCACTGCCGAGCACACTTTGTTCTCTGAACACGCGATGAAAAGAGTCTGCTTTTCTTTTCACGTGTCAGAAGAAAATCGTACAACCACCGATGCAACCGATCAACTTTTGTGTCATTGTGAAATTCGTTGAGTAGATGTGTTGATGCCTCTGGTCTATGTAAACATTCAACTTTTCAAGTATGTCAACGATTTCAAATCGGGACTTAAGAAACTACACTTCCTTATATTGATAAAAGTATTAAGAGCACCTCTTTTAAGTAACTATACTTTGTTGCTATTGTCCTCAAATTATAAAAGCTTTTGGGTAGAATTTAACTGAGACCATGACCAAGGTTAGTACTAGGTGTCTAACTCAATCGGTCATGTTCCTGTGAATATTCCCATTCATCCATGTCGTTGTATTCTCAAGGCATTCAACTGATCACAACTGGACTGTTCAGGTTGTCTTAGAAGACCTTTCTTCAGGTTCTTCAGGTTTGCAGTAATAGTAGTAATCAACCCAGTTTGTTGATTGTTTGGAAAACATGCATCTTGTTCCAGAAAGACCAAAAACAAGTTAAACGAGGAAGAAAAGAAGAGAAGACACAATAACGTTGGCATCTCGTATGTGTCAGGTGAATGTGAGAAAAGATTTTTAACAAACACAACATACTTCAAAAACCTTGTAGGACTTTGAGACAAAGGGTGCTAAACTCCAAAGACAGGACACCCAATACCCAAAAGAACAATTTGGTGTATGTTATCCAATGCAATGAGAAAACGCACCAATTTTTACATTAGGGAAACCAAGCAGACACTGAAACGGTGCATTACACAACGGGGCTAACTTTTCAAGTCAAGACTCTAAGGCAGGGGTCTCAAACTCGCGGCCATCTCTGTGTGGAGTTTGCATGTTCTCCCTGTGCACGCGTGGGTTTTCTCCAGGTACTCCGGTTTCCTCCCACATTCCAAAAACATGCTAGGTAAATTGGCGACAAATTGTCCATAGGTATGAATGTGAGTGTGAATGGTTGTTTGTCTATATGTGCCCTGTGATTGGCAAAAAATGCGACTTATACTCCAGTGCGACTTATGTACTTTTTCTCTCATTTCAGTTGTCATTAAAGGGAAGATCCTGGTACTGATATCACCCGATATCAGATTTTTAGGCTGATTTCGAGCCAATAATTATAGGAGATTATTCATAAAAACATGAACAAGTTTTGCATATTGCAAAAGCAGGAACAACATGAATGCATATAATATGTACATTTCCGAAAGCCAAGGAAATATAGCTGGAATGGGTGCAGATTCTAGAAGATCTACAAAGCTTTCTGAGCGGACTATCATCTGACATGAATTTTGTTTCATTTTCAGCCCCTGGACTCAATCCCATTCAGGTGACCCAAGGATTTTGGTCTGCTCTTTGGTCTTTCTCGTGCAGCCGTGGTATTTTGGTAGCTTTTGTTTTTTTTCTTTCGGAGTACAGTGCCTTGTTGGAAATATATGATGGCTCATAAGGTCATTTCTTCTTTCCTTCCCATTGTTGGGGAGACTTGAGGAATGAGCAGTGAGGATCTAAAAATAAATGCAGCATGCACAAATCACCTCCTTCTAATCTTGAGAGAAAGAAAGAGATTTCTTAGTGGTATCTATTCACACCTTATTTCTCTTCATGCTATCTCTTCACTCTTCATTCATGGTCTCCCTGTGAAATGCAAAGTAGCCCCACATTCAGCCCACACCCCTTTTGTTTTATGCATTCCTTTATTTTTTTCATAAGCACTACTTGTCACTCTGGTGGCATATTTTCAATCATTATTAGAATGCTGGCAGCTCAAGGCTGGAAGGCTTTAACCTCTGGTATGTTTGGTGTGTGATAAAAGCAGAATGAACTATCAATCTTTATTGCCTGGCCCGCGCACTGTAATTGCATTCAATAGTCCACTGATTCTCTTGTCTGCTAATGTTGGGGAGCAGAGAGGAGCCAGATGCTCTGACTGCATCGCAAACTCACACATGCACACACTTCGAGCCTTTATATGGAGGAGGAAAAGAAAATACATTTCTAAGGAATATGCGTGGCAACACATATGGCGCACACGTACATATATAGGTGTGGGGGCAGGACTTTTTTCCACTTCCACTTCCAAAATGATGACAGGAGAAGTATTGGTGGAGTATTCCGATGTCACTAAAAAGCAGAAAGAAACAGCACGAGACACGGCAAATTAAAATAAAGTACGTATAACAGATTGCAATTTAATGAAAAAGCTCTCTGGTGGTGGAAAGTTTGCTGTCGGCAATTGGAACTAGTCTCAGGAGGGTATTAATAATATGGTATTAATAATATTAATAATATGATAATGGTTTAATTTCATTTGATCATGCATCAGATTACAATTGAGTGCATCCCATAATCAGTTCACAGTTCCACATGTCCAAAAGGAGTAGGAAGAAGCAAAGCTTATTCAACCCTACCCCTCCATCTGGTACTTTTACAATCAGTAACTGTTACATTTGTTCACTTCCTGCTTTCCTAACTGTAATAATACAAAAAACAACAAATAGGAGTGAAAAAAAATTATAATTGTAACATGCAAACTCCACACAGAGATGCCCGAGGGTGGAATTGAACTCAGGTCTCCACGATAACCACTCGTCCACCGTGCAGTCCTGAATTAGGCATACTTATTATTGTAGAGGTATTCTCGATTGACTGATTGTCTGTGTGTCTTTTTTCTATCGTTGTAGTCCAGAAGATGTCCAGTTTTGATTATTTGTCCAGTTCCTTGATGCATTTGACAATAAATACTTGCTTGCTCTAGTCTGCCGTTTAACTTGATGTATTACGTACTGATGTAAATATATATAGTATAATATATACCATATTTTCTGGACTATAAATCGCTCTGGATTATAAGTTGCACAATGCCAAAAATGCATAATTAGGTAGAAAAAACATACACTGGAGTATAAGTTGCATTTTTTGCTGGTAATTTAGTTTACAAACTACTTGACCAAAACAGACATTACGTCCTTTTGGAAGGCAAGTTCTAACAATAAAAGAATAGAGAACAGGCTGAATAGGTGTAAGATATGCTAACACAATGGTTATTCAGCTACACAAAAAATAAACGTGAACAGAAAAGGTGTCCAGTGTTTATGTAACATGAACAGTTTTTACATTTCTAAGTCGCTCTGGAGTATAAGTCACAGGAACAGCCAACCTATGAAAAAAAGTGCGACCAAAGCCTCTGAAGTCGGGGATCAAGACCGATGAAACCATACCCTTTGATATTGGCTATGCCAAGGCCGTTGCTATGTTGCATTTGAATAAGTTGCATACACAAGAATTGTTGTATTCTTGCCCATTGGGATGTGTACAAGATAGTTAAGTCTTCAGCAATTAAAATATGCACTTGTGGGCTATGCTGTGCTAATTAATGCACCGGTGCCGGTTTTTGTTGCACTTTTAAATGGGTCAAGACTAACAGAAAAGGTAATGGTAATGGTAAAGGTTTTATTTCATTTGAACATGCATCAGATTACAATTGAATGCATCCCATAATCAGTTCACAGTTCCACATGTCCAAAAGGAGTAGGAAGAAGCAAAGCTTATTAAATCCTACCCCTCCATCTGGTACTTTTACAATCAGTAACTGTTACATTTGTTCACTTCCTGCTTTCCTAATATATTCTAGAGTAGTCCAAGTGTAAATTTGACATTATCTGCCGAATTAAAACAAGCTTGTTGTATTCTGACAAATTTGTTTTTTGTTTTATTTTTAAATTTACATTTTTTTCATTTTTTTTATTGTTTAAATATTTTTTTTGCGTTAAAGAAATGCATCCAGAAATGTATGATAGTACAGGATACAGTATAGTATTTTTTTTTAATTTTAATTAAAAAAACTGTTATATTTTTTTTATTTTTTGTCATGTACCAAAGGTTTTTTTTTGTCACGTACCGAAGTACGAGGTCATATGACCATACAATAACATAATGGGTACCATAGTAACTGTCAAAGCAAAAGCAAAGCTTATTAAATCTTACCCCTCCATCTGGTACTTTTACAATCAGTAACTGTTACATTTGTTCACTTCCTGCTTTCCATAATACAGTTTGAGTTTTTTTTGTTTTTTTTAATAATGCACCTCGTACCGTAGTAGGTGAAACTACTCTTGGTACTATAGTTCCTTCTTATGTATGAATATGTTTTTTTTCATATTGTTTTTATTTTGGCAGAAAGGTGCTGATTTTACGATGAGTCATGCCACCTTAAATCCACCGCTCATAAATGTTCTAATCAGCCACGTCTTTGTTCAGCTGTTTGAATGTACATACATTTGCATTTTGCACACATGCATACACTTTCATTGGTGCACGCAGAGCCAGTGGGGCATGCAGGTTCCGCACTACATAAAGTAATACATTGCTGCATATCAAAGGAAATTACCCTTCACCTCAGTGCATGGATCTTAGCGAGTTCCTTAACCAGAGGAATGGGCTTTGAACCACGCAGATTCCCCCAGGGCCCTTATCCCAGGCCCTCCCCAGAACGTTGCACAGGATAAGGGCCGTAATTCCCACTTTTAGGTTTCCATTAATCTGATCCTGACACAGGGGAGATGGGCTGCTTTGCATATCGCCTTCCCAAGATGGAGGGCTATTTACATGATCGCCTCCAGATGAATATGATCAGTAGCTCACCTCCTCCGCCATGCTCTGCAAGCCGAGACAGAAAAATGCAGATTTTCAGTGGGTATTTGCTACATTACCACGGGTGAAATATTATTCACTCAGGTATATTCACTCTAGCGTTTCAATACATCTCAAGTTAGACTTGATGGATACGTGTTGCGGATATTACAACTCGCCACTTGATTCCCTTGACGAAGGCCACATTTCTTTTATGAATGTGACAGCGGAGATGGATAGATTGACCCATTTATCATCGCTCGGTGATAGCGCTAATGTGAGGAGGACTAAGCCCCTCCCTTTGGACAAATGTGAGGAACACAGTGAACAGCGCTACATTTGGACTCCATGTAAATGTATCTGTAATGACCGACGCGTACAGGAGGTGCATTATTCTCTTTCTGCTACATTTATTTCTGAATATCAAATGAATATGATAAATGTACAGCGAGGGGTTGTTGGAAGCGAACTAAGCCACGGATATGAGATGAGTGATATCGTTGTTATGCCGCCATAACACACACAAACAGACATACACACCCGGAGTCAATGTATTTCCCTGACCCTAGCACAAGGGTCAGTTTCTTCAACTGCATTTTTTAGGAAGCCAAGCAACCCTTCCGCACTCGTGTGAATGAACAATAGGATATAAAAAAAAAACAACAACAAAATAAAAGCGTGGTTTAGTGGTAATGAAACGGTGCCAATGAAATATCACAGTGGGTGTAAAGACTGACCGAATGTGCAGGATCTGGTCTCTCACTTCAAAGTGTTTCCATGTGGGCATCTTAGCGGGAAACTAGTGGGTGGCTGTAATCACACCAAAGGTGCCATTTTTATTCGAGTAGATAGAAACATACTTTTTTTTCGTCTCCTGATATCACCTTCACATCTTGTGTGAGGTGCAGTCCAACTTGATAATTACCAAGAATAGGCGTGCGATGCTAATTGTCACTTCTGCACATGTAAATAGCGTGATGGAATCCTCTGCCACTTTGTCTCAGCGTGCTCGGGTGCAGCGAGTGCATCCCTTAAGTGTATTTCATGCTTTTAATTGACACCATTGGATGTTAATTTCAAGCATGTCATGGATGTGTCACACCAGTAAGCCGCCAGTGTCCGACCTCATGTAATGTTGAATTACTTTCCTGCTGCTCTTCGCCGTGACAATAGATAAGCTTCTCCTAGGCAACACCAGGGGGGTCTCGCTGCTGCTGCTGCTGTCCTTCCCGATTGTTGTTCTCACGTCGGAAAAATAGACGATGAATGGACTACATATTGTCTGCAAATCAGTTGTTCCAGTAATGATCACTTTTATGATCTTTTTAAATTGATTATTGTGCTCTAGTACTAAGAATGTACTGTTGCTGGAATATTGAAATACTGACGGGACATTGGAATGTACAATGGAACCTCCCTTAGCGTAATTAATCGGCTCCAGAAGGTCCGACTCAAAACAAAACATCAACTCCAATTGGGGTACAACGATGAGCAAATTCAAGAAACAATACAAGCAGTTTGCCAAGAGTCTTGAACCAGTCATGATGTGCTATATATATCACTATACTGACACTTACTATGGAACCCATTATGGCATTGGATGCTCATATCACCTCCTACTTCGGTACCTGACAAAAAATAAAAAAAAACAAAACTTAAACTATATTAGGAAAGCAGGAAGTGAACAAATGTAACAGTTACTGATTGTAAAAGTACCAGATGAAGGGGTAGGATTTAATAAGCTTTGCTTTTGCTTTGACAGTTACTATGGTATCCATTATGTCATTGTATGGTCATATCATCTCGAACTTCGGTACGTGACAAAAAAAAAAAATTAAGTTTTTTAAATTAAAAATTTAAAAAAAATGTAATTAAAAATAAAAATGAATTACATTTTAATTAAAAAATTATATTTAATAAAATAATTTAAAAAATACTTAAATTATATTAGGAAAGCAGGAAGTGAACAAATGTAACAGTTACTGATTGTAAAAGTACCAGATGGAGGGGTAGGATTTAATAAGCTTTGCTTTTGCTTTGACAGTTACTATGGTACCCATTATGTCATTGTATGGTCATATCATCTCGAACTTCGGTACGTGACAAAAAAAAACAAACTTCGGTACGTGACAAAAAATAAAAAAATAATTAAGTTTTTTAAATTAAAAATTAAAAAAAATGTAATTAAAAATAAAAAATAAAAAAAATTACATTTTAATTAAAAAATTATATTTAATAAAATAATTTTAAAAATACTTAAATTATGTATATTAGGAAAGCAGGAAGTGAACAAATGTAACAGTTACTGATTGTAAAAGTACCAGATGGAGGGGTAGGATTTAATAAGCTTTGCTTCTTCCTACTCCTTTTGGACATGTGACATGGCTGATTAGAACATTTATGAGCGGTGGATTTAAGGTGGCATGACTCATCGTAAAAACAGCACCTTTCTGCCAAAATAAAAACAATATGAAAAAAAAACCATATTCATACATAAGAAGGAACTATAGTACCAAGAGTAGTTTCACCTACTTCGGTATGAGGTGCATTATTAAAAAAAAACAAAAAAAAAACTTAAACTGTATTATGGAAAGCAGGAAGTGAACAAATGTAACAGTTACTGATTGTAAAAGTACCAAATGGAGGGGTAGGATTTAATAAGCTTTGCTTCTTCCTACTCCTTTTGGACATGTGGAACTGTGAACTGATTATGGGATGCATTCAATTGTAATCTGATGCATGTTCAAATGAAATAAAACCATTCCCATTATCAATATGCATATACTCTCGATTGTTATCAAGTGTTATAAGCAGAGTGTCAATTCGTTCCCTCTTGAACGTCATCAAACGAACCCAAACAGACCATTTCCACAGCATTTCAGCCCCGTGCAAAAGGATCAGCTGACATCATGTTAGTTATGTTATGTTCTCTGGTTAACATAGGTGAGCTGGAGATACTGATTGAATTAAAATAACGGACTGGAAGCTTTAAAAGGAGAGTTGTGCTTGAAATTGTTGATTTTCTTCTGTTAACCACTTTTAGCTCCAAGGAACACTCATCATTTTAGCTTAGCACATTAGCTACATACACACATGTTTGTGTGTATGTATAGAATTATTTGTATAAATTTAACGGGGGAAAAACTTAGATATTATCACCCAGCTTCATAAATAAATGTTAGAAGAAGCACCCACTTTATTAAAGTCGGTTATTTAGATGATTGTTTACTTCTTAAGCTTTCACTAATGAAACTTTGGAGGGTATGAATAGTAAAGAGCAATAAGAGCACACACACACCTCACGTTTAACCCTTAGGCACTGCATTTCAGATTCATTTACTTGATTAAATTATATTTGCATATGGAAATTATACCTTTTTTAATATTAATTTTGCTATATTCACAGGAGAATTACATCCTGAAATGAAAGCTATATCAAAATAAAAGATGAACATTTGGGTTGTACTCTGTAGTCGTCGTACTTTGTGTCCAGGTGTGTGAGTATTTTGGTGCTGCAAGGCAACTTAACTTATCAGTAATACGGACCTACAAAAACAGGCACATTAATTAAGAAGTGTATTAGAAGTAATGGGATATTATAATATAAATTGCTACATTCTGGAACCAATTTAATCCAATTACTGGAACCCCTCATGAATATAATACCTCCAAAATCACTGCGTTCGAGTCCAAAGGGAGATGACTACTTAGACTAAGAAAGGAAGGGAAAAAATATGCTTCATTTTAACAGCGAACACCATCGATGATTTAAATGGTTAAGGTTATACTGTTAATTTGAGTAATAAACCTAATTAGGATTTTTTTTTTTTCTCTGCCGTAATTTACATTTTGACCATTTACAACCTGAGTGTAGTTCAGTTTGGGCTCCCATGTGTTTGACAAAGAGAAATGTCTGTTAAAGCTGATTGATGCTTTCTCTCTTAATGGTCTCCATCCAATTAAAAAAGAAGTCATAAAAGAGACAAAGGAATACAATTCCTAGCTTGTTAAAGTGGAGGGAATTTTGCTAGATAGACATGCTAAATCACAGCAATCTTGGAGGCTCAGAAATCATTTGATGAGAGATAAATCTACATTCCGGCGTATGAAAGAATATGTTAGAGACTGGTGCCACCTTGTAAAGGGTCAATGGCAAATTTCTTGTCTGTCAGCTACGGTGCAAAAAAAAAAAAAGGCTCATTGTCTTAGTAATTGCTTTGCAATGAGTAATAAGGTGATCCTCAAATACCACATTGTGTAAATACTTCACTGCAAATAACGGTCTGCATTCATAATTTCGATATTTAATACGCATGTGTAAAATACTGAAAATACTGTACAATAATCCCTTGCCACTTTGTGCTTTGAATTTAATAAATTTTCAAAAAATTACAAATTAATAGATGATGCAGTTGTGTGAGCTGTTATTAGTGTAAAAATATTCACATTTAAACAAATGTTTTTTTGCTGGAATTAAACATAAAAAAAATAAAAATTTCTAAAATTCATAAATTGCTTGTTAAAAACAGTTCCAATTTATTCAAATACTGTACAATAATCCCTCGCCACTTTATGCTTTGAATTTCACTCTATCATAGATTTTGAAAAAATTACTAATTGATAGATGATGCAGTTGTATGACATGTTATTAGTGTAAAAATATGCACATTTTTTGCCGGAATTAAACATAAAAAAATGTCTAAAATTCATAAATTGCTTGTTAAAAACAGTTCCAATTCATTCAAATACTGTACAATAATCCCTCGCCACTTTGTGCCTTGAATTTCACTTTATCATAGATTTTCAAAAAATTACATATTAATCAATGATGCAGTTGTAAGACATGTTATTAGTGTAAAAATATGCAAATTTTTTGCCGGAATTAAACATAAAAAAATATAAAATGTCTAAAATTCATAAATTGCTTGTTAAAAACTGTTCCAATTTATTCAAATACTGTACAATAATCCCTCGCCACTTTGTGCTTTGAATTTCACTCTATCATAGATTTTCAAAAAATTACAAATTAATCAATGATGCAGTTGTGTGACATGTTATTAGTGTAAAAATATGCACATTTAAACCATCTTTTTTTTGCCGGAATTAAACATTAAAAAAATAAAAATGTCTAAAATTCATAAATTGTTTGTTAAAAACTGTTCCAATTCATTCAAATACTGTACAATAATCCCTCGCCACTTTGTGCTTTGAATTTCACTTTATCTATGATAAAGTGAAATTACATATTAATCAATAATGCAGTTGTGTGACATGTTATTAGTGTAAAAATATGCACATTTAAGCAATTTTTTTCCGGAATTTTGTAAAAATGTTTGTAATTTTTTTGTAAAAATGTTTGTAAAAATTTGTGTACATTTTTTTGTAAACTTTTTTGTACTTTTTTGTAATTTTTTGTAAAAAAAATGTAAAAAAAAATGTAAAAAAAAATGTAAAAAAAGTAATTTTTTGTTAAGATTTTTTGTAAAAAAAAATTAAAAATTTTGTTAAAAAAAAATTTTTTTTGTAAAAGATTTTATTTTATGAATTTTAAATAAATAAATAATTTTAAATAAAATTAATAAAATATAAATGTTACTGGCTGCACGGCGTCGAGTGGTTAGCGTGCAGACCTCACAGCTAGGACACCAGGGTTCAATTCCACCCTCGGCCATCTCTGTGTGGAGTTTGCATGTTCTCCCTGTGCATGCGTGGGTTTTCTCCGGGTACTCCAGTTTTCTCCCACGTTCCAAAAACATGCTAGGTTAATTAGCGACTCCAAATTGTCCATAGGTATGAATGTGAGTGTGAATGGTTGTTTGTCTATATGTGCCCTGTGATTGGCTGGCCACCAGTACCCCGCCTCAGCTGGGATAGGCTCCAGCACCCCCGCGACCCTCGTGAGGATAAGCGGTAGAAAATGAATGAATGAATGAATGGATGAAGCAGATTCCTCCAGCTGCCTACAAGGTGCCAACATTCAAACATACTGCGAGTATTCTTCCCGCTTGGGCAAGTATTTAGTATTTTTGCAATTTGTATGTGTTCCTGCTGCATTTGTGTTTAACTTTATTCGATCGATTCATCCATTGTAGTCTCTCCAACATGTCCTGGGTCTTCCTCGAGGCCTCCTACCAGTCAGACATGCCCTGAACACCTCCCCAGGCAGGCGTCCGTCAGATGGCCAGGCCACCTCATCTGCCTCCTTTCAATGTGCAGGATCAAAATGTCATCAAGTATACACTTTTTAAAAAAACTCGACATGTGATGCCGAGTTTTTTTTTTCCCTTCAGGTTGTGGAAATTCTTCACAGATTAAAGACATTTTAGTTCAGCGCTTTGGCAGGAGGCAGAGAGGTGAATCCTTCTCAATGCTCTGGGGTATTAATCACTTCAATGCAAATCTTTTGTTTATGTGTGCTTATGTGAAAATGTCTGCATGTCAAATGGTTGCTCTGTATGTACTTTCAGTGGCAATAACCTGGGCGCATATACTAGTATAGTGTTGCTGTGTATCTATTAAAACTGTGTGTGTGTGTGTGTTGTGTGTAGGAGGAGATTTGGCCTGTTACCCTGTTTTGATTGTGACTTTATTACTGTGTTTGTTCTGAAGGCAGCATCATAGAGGAAGCGAAAATAGAAAGCTCATAATCTGCACATTATACCCATCGTGTGTCAAAATATAGAAGAGTGATTTATGTGACAACCCTGGTGCACAACATTTTGTGCTTTATGGTACCAGAATATAATGATGCATCATTTATTATAAGCACAGCAGAAATGTACCATGAGTTTGGAACCAAGTGAAAATGCATGGTTAATTTTCTTGTTTCTTTTTTGGTTCTTTCATCTGAAGAAGTATTACAAAAATATCCAATAAGATATTTATTTAATTTAAAAAATGGTACTCAATTTGTCCCAACTATTGCCACCATTAGTGTACATTAGTGTGTTTTTTGTTGTTTTGATTGCTGTGATAACTGCAGATTTTTTTTTTTTTTTTGGCTTTTTCCTGATTTCGGAATCTTTTCATCCGCATTCTGATTTTGGCTTGCCCTTCCGGATGAATACCAATGATGCTTACTAGTGGAGATTTTAACCCAGGGTGTTTGCTCCAAAGTCCAGAATACTAACCACTACACGATAACTGCTGATATTAACTCATTTGCTACCTAAGCCGTAATTATATCGATCCCAAAGACGTATTTTTACATCTTACGCTTTTTTTCACCAGGCAAAAAGACGTGATGATGCAAGTGCACAACAGATAGATCATGTTTGGTGCAGTTTTGAACTTTTCTTTTGGTGGGCATTTGTGTTCTGTCGTTCTCAGTTGTCTTTCTAAGCTAACGTCTACTGTTGAAATATTGAATTGTTAGGAAGTAGGAGACATTGGTGCAAAAGTCTTCTTTTCATTAATAAGTCGCTCTGGAGTATAAGTCGCAGGAACAGCCAACCAATGAGAAAAGTGTGACTTATAGTCCGGAAAATACGGTAGTTCTTGGTGTTTGTAAATAAATTGTTTTTTTGATGTAAAACGACCACCTTTGTATGTTGTTTATATTGTTGCATAGTTGCTCAATATAAATAGCAAAATTTATGAAATTATGTTTTTCTCCAATTTTTTGTTGAGAACTGATTACTACTGATTACTGCTGATTACTACAGAACAGAAAAAGGTAGAAACAAACCTATTTTTCTGATGAACCATGTTTATAAAGTCCTGGAATACAATATTTTGAGCCTTGAAAATTCAGTCAAAGTCATCTAAAATAGCCGGCACAGGAGTGGCTGTCTTTTGAAAAATGGTTGGGATTGAATTTTACAATTTTGGTAAGGAACCTTTCAGTTGCAGGAACGATAGTTACCAGGACTAAAATTTCCTGGACTTTTGTTGGAAAAGAAAAACTGGAAGCACCACCGACCTCATGTTATCCAGAGTACGGGCTCCCTCTCTATTATTTGTGTATTATGGCCGGCATCCTCACCTCTCTGTTGACTTTTTCTTTGGCCTCATTACAGATGAAGCACTCTGAAATCCCTGCAGGACATGATGAAAAATGGGAAGGAAAAATGACTGAGGCGATGCAAACAGTCAACAGTCAAGTTCAAAGGGCAAATGATGCAGACGTGTGACTCTTCAACCGGTGACTCTTTAACCTTGGTGAGAGAGGTGAGCAAACCGAGACCCTAATGGGAACACAGCATCTATTATTGTAAAGGAGCACATGGGAGACAATATTGTTTACAAAGTGAGCTCAGAGTCAGGAGGTCATCACACCCGCACACCAAGTAGAAACTTACTCCCTCCCCTCAAAGGCAATTTGGTATGAAAGCTACATAGCCTACTTGCTGTATTCATGCCTTTTCTGTATTACGGTCACCGCAGGTCGTTGGCTCTAGACCCACATGCAGTAAGTGAATTTCCACAAAGAAGGATTCCTTATTTATAAATGTAGTATTTTCACAGTTGGAGCATAGAAAACCTGTTTAACACCGAAATATATTTTTATCATTAGAGTCCTCCTAATAAAGCATGAAATAAAACCTCTATAGTCACCTTTACACTTGTATTACACAATACAGTATGTGTAGTTTAGAACATTTACATTAGGAAATTAGCAAAAAAGCTAACATGCTAACTGTTAACATGCCAACACCTAGCACTCTATAGCAAAAGTGCCAAGGCTAATCCTACAATGACGCTGCATCATTCCATTTCTGTTAGCCTTAAAATGTGAGGACATGAGCTAACATGCTAACAGTTAACATGCTGTCCTAAAGCATTCCTACATCGTGCTGTGTATATATAGGCCTTTAAAAAAGAGTACCGAAGCCAAAATGCTAACATGCTATTAGTTAGCATGGCAGCACCTAGCAAGTTAGCATTGTGGCGAAACTATCAAGGCAGTTCAATAGTGTAGATACATGATGCATATGTATCATCAAAGTATATTAGCTTAAATGCTAACAGTTAGCATGCTAAGACCTAGCAAGATAGCCTCAAGTACTGAAAGTGAGAAAGCAGTTCTATATTGTCTTCACATCATGCCATGTGTGTATTTGCCTTTAGATGTGAGGACATGAGCTAATATGCTAACAGTTAACATGCTGTCCTAAAGCATTTCTAAATCGTGCTGTGTATATATAGGCCTTTAAAAAGGAGTACCGAAGCCAAAATGCTAACATGCTATTAGTTAGCATGGCAGCACCTAGCAAGTTAGCATTGTGGCGAAACTATCAAGGCAGTTCAATAGTGTAGATACATGATGCATATGTATCATCAAAGTATATTAGCTTAAATGCTAACAGTTAGCATGCTAAGACCTAGCAAGATAGCCTCAAGTACTGAAAGTGAGAAAGCAGTTCTATATTGTCTTCACATCATGCCATGTGTGTATTTGCCTTTAGATGTGAGGACATGAGCTAATATGCTAACAGTTAACATGCTGTCCTAAAGCATTTCTAAATCGTGCTGTGTATATATAGGCCTTTAAAAAGGAGTACCGAAGCCAAAATGCTAACATGCTATTAGTTAGCATGGCAGCACCTAGCAAGTTAGCATTGTGGCGAAACTATCAAGGCAGTTCAATAGTGTAGATACATGATGCATATGTATCATCAAAGTATATTAGCTTAAATGCTAACAGTTAGCATGCTAAGACCTAGCAAGATAGCCTCAAGTACTGAAAGTGAGAAAGCAGTTCTATATTGTCTTCACATCATGCCATGTGTGTATTTGCCTTTAGATGTGAGGACATGAGCTAACATGCTAACAGTTAGCATGCTGTCCTAAAGGGTTCCTACATTGTGCCGTGTATATATAGG
Source organism: Doryrhamphus excisus (assembly GCF_037039965.1). NCBI lineage: Eukaryota > Metazoa > Chordata > Actinopteri > Syngnathiformes > Syngnathidae > Doryrhamphus > Doryrhamphus excisus. The sequence goes on along the minus strand of NC_136366.1, from coordinate 3,036,858 downwards.
CCTTTAAAAAGGAGTACAAAAGCCAAAATGCTAACATGCTATTAGTTAGCATGGCAGCACCTAGCAAGTTAGCACTGCGGCAAAACTGTCAAGGCAGTTCAATAGTGTCCATACATGATGTATATGTATCATCAAAGTATATTATCTTAAATGCTAACAATTAGCATGCTAAGACCTAGCAAGATAGCCTCAAGTACTGAAAGTGATAAAGCAGTTCTATGTTGTCTGAACAGTGTATTTGCCTTTAGACGTGAGGACATGGGCTAACATGCTAACAGTTAGCATGCTGTCCTAAAACATTCCTACATCGTGCCGTGAATATATAGGCCTAGGCCTTTAAAAAGGAGTACAAAAGGCAAAATGCTAACATGCTATTAGTTAGCATGGCAGCACCTAGCAAGTTAGCACTGTGGCAAAACTGTCAAAGCAGTTCAAACATCAAAGTGATTAGTTTAAATGTTAACAGTTAGCATGCTAAGGACTGGCAAGATAGCCTCAAGTATTGAAAGTGATAAAGCAGTTCTATATTCTCTTCACATCATGCCATGTGTGTATTTGCCTTTAGACATGAATAAAATAGCTAAAATGCTAACATGCTAACAGTTATCATGCTAGCACCTAGAAACAGAGCACTCTGCCAAGGCTGTCCTATAACATCCTATAATGATCATGCCATGTTTTCACAAAAAGCTGTTTTGTTGAGAACTAATATTTTATATTATCCTCATTCATTCATTCATTTTCTACCGCTTTTCCTCACGAGGTTCGCAGGGGATGCTGGAGCCTATCCCAGCCGTCTTCGGGCAAGAGGCGGGGTACACCCTGGACTGGTCGCTAGCCAATCACAGGGCACATATAGACAAAACAACCATTCACACTCACATTCATACCTATGGACAATTTGGAGTCGCTAATTAACCTAGCATGTTTTTGGAACGTGGGAGGAAAACGGAGTACCCGGACAAAAAACCCTCACACAGAGATGACCAAGGGTGGGATTGAACTCAGGTCTCTGCGCGCTAACCACTAGACCGCCGTGCAGCCATGGATGGATATTCTCAAACATAAAATTAAATATGTCAAACATGCAAAAAAATAAATCTGAAAGCAGGCTAACACTTGTGTGCAAAATGTGTGCAAACAGTTGAATAAAAACGTAAACGCACAATTAAAAAAACAAGAAGTAGACGTTTTTTTTTAATCAGCTTATGTTTTGGCTGACATGAGGACATTTGCTACGTATCATTTTTATCAAGTAATGAGCTGTTTGTGTTTTGTTAATTGTTTTTTGTCAATTTGTACATACAGGGTTTGACTTCAAATTGTTTTCAGGCTCTCCTTCCAATGACGAGACGTATTTTCTCGAAGGTAAGCGTTTTGAGGCTGCACGTGGACGCACACACGCGTGTGTGTATGTTCATGCGTTGTTTAGTTCAGTATCTTTTCCAGTGAGCGGCGTCGACGCCGCTTGTTTGAGCTGCTGCTGTCGTGTATTTACCGTGTGTGTATGCGCGGCCGTGTCTGTACAAACATGCATCCTTTGTGTGTCCGCTGCAGTTTCTGAATTTGTGTGTAAATCTCCCGCTGCCTCTTCCCCCCCTGTCTTATTGCTTTCTTGAGCTTCTCGGGGAGAAATCCTCTTGATTCGCCCAGTCCCCGAGGCTAGAGCCCTATACACAGCAGATGTTCTAGTGAAAAGGCCATGAATGTTTAATCATTTGTGTTATTGATGCCGCCTTTTTGTTTGTTAGAAAGTCAGAGAGACTGTTAGGGTCTTATGTGTCTATTTTTACATGTTATGAATCCATCTGTGATTGTGTGTGTGTGTGTGTGTGTGTGTGTGTGTGTCTGGGTTTAGAGAATTCGCAAACATCGGGCCCTTTTCATTTCTCGTTGCTTTTCACCTCTCGTGCTGTGTAGTGCATGAATAATGACGTCTATTTAAATGGTATTTAGCATTATTATTGCATGTGCCTTGTCAATCACACCAATTGCACCCTCACCCACCAAAAAAAAAAAAAAAAAAGGAACAAGACAAGCTTGTTCATATTTTCTTTTTGTCAAACAGAAAGTTAAACCCTAATTTCCCCCCCAATCACGGATGAGCAAACCGGGCTGCCTCTCTAAACTGTGATTTGTTGGACTTAAAGCTGCTGTTTTAGTATTTGAGCTGACAGCCAGATTTGATCATAATTAGACAGCATGCCGTGGGCTTTGATTGGCACGGTAATTGGATTGTCATTGGGGCTGAAAAGCTATTATCTTTGGATCATGCCCCATGAAATTTGTTGGGAAAACTTCTGTGGTCGTCATTAAGTCAGCCATCTTGGGGACCCCTTTGCAAATTAGCTTTTTTCGGTGAAGGAAGAATGAATGTGGAGACGGAAGAGAGAAAATAGAAGAAGAAAAAAAAAAGATACCTGTGCATCATTGGGGACCTTGACATCCTCTAAGTCTCAGCATAGACAATCTGGGCTCTATTGATTAATGATATTAGCATAGCAGGTAGCGCTAAGTTGGAAAAGCGGCATGCTGCTTTATTGCCCATCGCTTTCGCCCACTCGCCGGTGAAAGGGTGTGGGGGGTTAGCGAGTGAAGGAATGAGATAATGAGTGATAGGTGAGCCTGGAAGGAAAGCGTGGGACAGCGGCAATAGTAAGAAAATATGAAAACTGCAGGGTGGCTTTTCATTTGCAATTGTAGGAGTAAGTGGCAATACAAGTTAATGAAAATGAGAACTGAGATCTGAAATAGGTGGCATTCCTCAAAGCCGTTAGATACCAGTAATTAAGTCCATTTGTACACCTCTTCAAATGAAAAACATCAGGAAAGATATTTCACTTTTAGTGTTGTGCTTTATTCTCTATTACGGTCCCAAATTGGAAAACACACAGAGAGCCAACGGTAAAGTATTTGACTGCAGACAGAATGAACACCGAGACATTTCAAGTGACTAGTGACCAAGGAACGAGATCGCAAAAATGAGTTTTCTCCGTGTTCTGGGCATACCCGGCTGGGACGACACACTGGAGGTGCTCCCAGTAGAGTGGAAGCGGTGGTCGGGAGGACATGGAGGTCTGGATTTCCCGACTGAAACTGTTTCCCCTGCAATCCGGACCCGGATAAAATGGATGGATGGATGAAATGAACGAGCCTTGCCTGGCCATGGCGGGCGGCTTCTCCCGTCCAACACGCTGGTTCTCCCAACCTCCATCACACAGCGTATCCGACAATAATGCACCTTACCCGGTAACGACTGCCATCGGTGCCGTTGGAAGCCAGTACACCCATCTTACAATTGAAGTGAGTGGGTTACACGAGCCTCATACGATACTCCCAGTGAGTGAAATGTACCGAGCACTCATGAGGGGCACGCCGCACACACTATCTAAATAAAAACTAAATAAAAATTATTAAAATAAATTTATAAATAAAATAAATGTGCTAAATACAAGGATGAAGAGTCTTGAACCAGTCATGATGTTCTATATATATCACTATATTGACACTTACTATGGTACCCATTATGTCATTGGATGCTCATATCACCTCGTACTTCGGTAAGTGACAAAAAATTAAAAAAATTAAATAAAAAAAACTTAAACCATATTAGAAAGCAGGAAGTGAACAAATAATCGAAACTGGACATCTTCTGGACTACAACGATAGAAAAAAGACACACAGACAATCAGTCAATCGAGAATAACCCTACAATTATAATTATACCTAATTCAGGACTGCATGGTGGACGAGTGGTTATCGTGGAGACCCGAGTTCAATTCCACCCTCGGGCATTTTTGTGTGGAGTTTGCATGTTACAATTAAACATTTTTTACACTCCTATTTGTTGTTTTTTGTATTATTACAGTTAGGAAAGCAGGAAGTGAACAAATGTAACAGTTACTGATTGTAAAAGTACCAGATGGAGGGGTAGGATTTAATAAGCTTTGCTTCTTCCTACTCCTTTTGGACATGTGGAACTGTGAACTGATTATGGGATGCATTCAATTGTAATCTGATGCATGTTCAAATGAAATGAAAAAATGACCATTACCATTAATTTTTCGAAGAACGTTGAACTGAATGCATTCATATTATGTGAGAATCAGTACCACTGTTTAAGTTATTACCTGACAGTGCAGCAATTCTAAAAGGGGACCTATTATGCTCATTTTCTGTGCTTTGTATAGAGTTGTGGACTCCTATAGAGCAGCTTCACACGTTAACCCGCACAGAAAGCTTTCTAGATCTTCCAGATTCTGCACCCCTTTCTGCAGTATTTCAATTGATTTCCTGCTTCCGATCCAAACAGTCTGTTTAATTTACTCCACCCCCGGTTCTTTTCTCGGTACGCACATTTTGCTGTGATTGGTTACACATCCAAGCGCTCCTGAGGACTTCCGGATACATAGCTCTGTGTTTATTGATTGATTTCATTGCATGAAAGAACACTATAATTTATTGTGGTTATTGTTTGCAGGGTGTGAAGAAATAAAGATGCATAGACTAAAAAGCACAAATAAAGAAAAACATTTTTATATGTCTTTCATTCTCATTTTTCACCTAAATTTTTTTATTAACTGTGAACTAGTTCATGAGAACTGTGAACTGTGCACAACACAGCTGGTACCTTGTGGTAACATGTATGTTGCTATGTACTGCAAGTCCCGCTTTAGATAGCACAGAACTACTGTCAACCGCTGATGACATCATAGATGGGAGACAGCACTGACTTCCTTCATTCGGTCCCTCAGCACGCCATTGGATGTGTGTGAAAGTTTGGAGGCAAGCACTGTTGATCATGGCCAATCAAGCTGATTTGCATTCATTGGACGCCTCATTGTTCACGTTTGATGTCCACAAAAACACATTAGACCTCTCAGTTTCGATGCAAGAGGTGTTGGCATGGCCGCCCAGGCATCATTTGCTTGCCCAGATAGTCCAATCGTAAATTGATATGTAAAAAAAAATGCCCCATTAACTTTTTCATTAATGGTTATAAAGCGTTGTGAATGGGTGGGGTGCTTCACTGAGAAAGGCCACATAAATGTGTCTCACACACACACACACACACACACACAAAACACAATCACACAGCCTTCAGATTTCAAATAACCATTATGCACAAATGTAACATTTTATATTAGTTTCATCATGAAGTACTTGTATGTGTTTTAGTATGAAAGTCTATTTAGGTGGTGTATTTGGGAAAAACTACTTCCAGTGCCCAAATAGTTCCGGATGTAAATGTACAGTATATATTAGTAAACCTACCTTATACCTGATACCTGAAAAATTATCACAGGAATTATACAAAAAATAGTGATGATTAAAATTATGTAGCTATTTTGCAAGATACATTTATTGAATATAATAAAAATGTCATCCTGGTTACATAAACACTGTGCACCGATACTTACTGTATACTATGTGAGGATTGAAACAGTTCTCAATTTGACATTCACTCATTTTCAGCCAATCACAGGGCACATATAGACAAACAACCATTCACAAAAAAGTCTCCTCCCATTCCATGTGGAAGTGGTAATTTTTTTAAAATAAAAAAAAAATAAAAATAAAAATTAATAAAATTAATATAATAAATTAATAAATAAAATAAATTTGCTAAATACAAGGATGAATGACATGTTACCAAAATACAAAAATCCCTACAAAGTCAACTTTCTTAAACGGCAGTAATTGTGACTATATGGTGTTATTTCCTGTCTCGTGGGCGCAGCTGTATTTAGAACATCATAAACAACTTTTTGATGTCATAACTACGAAAATATTCCAATTATAAAGAAGGAATCCAACTTTGTTCAAATTCATGTATCGCAGTCGGTTTTGCAACCATTTAATACTTTTATATACTATTTATATACTAATTTATATACTATTTTGCAAACTCCAACACCAGTGAGAATTCACAGTATAGAATCGAACAAAATGATTTAGTCTCTCCTTTAAAGCCTGCAAAGTTTGGAGTTTTAGACCAGATGGTAATGGCTCAGCTTAAGGCTGCTTGGCACAACCTATTTAGTTTTCCAGCGGGCAGAAAGAGTCAAATCTAACTTGCTGTTGCCTTTGACCTGCAGTCAGAACTCTGGTGCGAAGCAGACGGTGCTGCTGCTGGGACCAGCAGTTCATCCGTCAGCCAAGAGGAGATCTTAACATCTACCCATAAAAAGGCTTACCGGAACAGGAGCTTTCATCGATTGCTGTTAGACTTGGGGTTGCTTGCTGGAGGCCAGAAGCTTGTTGCCTCCCCCTGCTGGATGGACAGCCAGTGGGGAGCCAAAAAACGGTTGGACACTGCAGCAATACAATTCATATGTGTGAGTGTGTGTTTGTGTGTGTCCTCAATATAATATCCCGTTTCCCAGACTCAACATTTCAAGTGAAGGACAGTCTGCCGAGAAGCGGAGTAAAAAGCGAGGCCTTCAGCAACAGAGTATATATCTCAGAGTTTAGGTGACAACAAACGCACCATTCACTCGTCTCTGTCGGTGATGAGCGGAGTTAAATGCCTGTTGGGCCCCTCGTCGCCTGGCCCCAAAGTCATGCGCTGGCACCTTTCCGAAAAAGAAACACTGCCAACAAGTGGTGTCCAAAGTCCGACCCAGGGGCCATTTCTGACCCGCAGATGTTCTTCAGTAGAACTCGGGTTATTCTGAAAATAAAAATTATTAATGAGACACAGTGTATTTTTTTATATTAGTTATTACATTCATTTGGTTTGTCACATTGAAGTGGCATCCTTCCATTTTTATTCATTCATTCATTCACTTTCTACCGCTTATCCTCACAAGGGTCACAGGGTGCTGGAGCCTATCCCAGATGTCTTCGGGCAAATCCATTTTGGTGGTGTATTTGAGAAAAACTACTCCCAGTGCCCAAATAGTTCCAGATGTAAATGTACAGTATATATGCAAATATCAATGCTGGAAGGTAGTAAAACTTAAAAAAAATATCACATGAATGTACAGGAATTATACAAAAAAAATTATTATTAAAATTATATAGCTATTTTGCAAGATATATTTATTAAATATTAATTAAATATATTATTATATATTATTAATATATTAATAATATGTTATATTAATATTAATTAATTAAATATATTATTATTATATATTATTAATATATTATATTATATTAATATTAATAAAAATGTCAGCCTGGTTACAGAAATACTGTACACATATACTCACTGGATACTATGTGAGGATTGACTATTAGAAAACTGATATTAGAAGTTCTCATTCATTCATTTTCTACCGCTTTTCCTCACGAGGGTCGCGGAGGGTGCTGGAGCCTATCCCAGCTGTCTTCGGGCGAGAGGCGGTGTACACCCCGGACTGGTGGCCAGCCAATCACAGGGCACATATAGACAAACAACCATTCACACTCACATTCATACCTATGGACAATTTGGAGTCGCTAATTAACCTAGCATGTTTTTGGAATGTGGGAGGAAACCGGAGTACATGCAACACGGAGAACATGCAAACTCAACACAGAGATTGCCGAGGGTGGAATCGAACCCTGGTCTCCAAACCGCCGTGCAGCCCTTCTATTTTTATGTATGATTTAATATTTTTATTTAAATATATATTCTAATTTTGCTAGGAAATGCTTTACCCAATATTAGAAGCTAATACGTCAGTGACTCACAATTACTTTTGATATATTTCATATTTTAACATTACTTTTTAACACATTTCATGATTTGTAAAAATGGGTATATACATTGGTTTCGACATCGAACACTGCAAGCATTGCACTGATCCACCGTGCTATTTGAGTCTGTGTCTGTTTTCTTGTTTTCTTTTCCTTTCTCTTCTCACAAACATGCCGGACCCCCACCAGCAAACCCTGCAAGAGTTAATATAGCTGCTGTTCAGCCAACACGTCAACCACTTACCCCTGAGTGTTTGCAGGCTACTGAAGGGAAAGAATAAAAGGTTGGGTAAACCAAACAGTCTTAGGCAAATAAACACACACTGCTAGGTGGCAAAACCATGGCAACATTTATCGAATCAAGCACGACGAGGGGGAGCTGTGTTTCCCCTGCAGTTGGAGTACATACATGTTCCAGCAATGGGGGGGGTGGGAGGGGGGTGCCAATAAGTTGGGCACAGCATCACACTTGCGCAGATAATAAAGAAGCGGCTGCAATCTTGGATTGAATAATGCTACACCAGGCAAAGATAATCAATGAACAAACTTATTTTCTTTTGCAATTCACACATTTTATAACAATTGTTTGTCTTTAAATGTCAGAAACAAATAATATATATATATTTTACTTTTATGGGGGGGTGATATTACATTACTTGACATTGACATGATTGATCGGCCACCAATCAATATTGTCTGCTCTTTGTGATTAGCATATGCCAACAATTTTGCACTATTTTGCTCTATATTTTTTGCACTAAAAACACAATTTGCCATGTGTTACTCCAAAACATGAAATTTAATTAAAATACAACAAATAAAGCAAAAAAAAAACAATCACACAAAATTTAATTTAATTTAAAAATTTATTATTAATTTTTAATATTGAATTTGTTATTATATTATAATATTAAATTTTATATATTTATTATATTTAATTTAAATAAATTTATTTAATATTAATTTATATTTATTTTACATTTTTTGATCGCCAGGGACCCTGGCCAAAAGCATCATCATTCATCCATCCATCCATTTTCTATGCCGCTTACCCTCTCTAGGTATGCCACGGGTATGCTGGAGTCTATCCCAGCTGTCTTCGGACGAGAGGCAGGGGCGACAGCCAATCACAGGGCACATATAGACAAACAACCATTCACACTCACATTCATACCTATGGACAATTTGGAGTCGTCAATTAACCTAGCATGTTTTTGGAATGTGGGAGGAAAGTAAAAAGTAAAGTAAAAATCTACATTTATTATATATTGATTATTAAAATCTAAATTTCTGATATAGATTATACAAATGTATACTATCCATGTATGATGAAACTCAATATACAGTATAATGAGGTTGAATCAAGAGGAATTGAAATGTTGACACATAATGGCATTCATTTTCTAAATCTATTAGACCATCGTCATAACTTCATAAAAAAACATTAAGCATGAGCCGTAAAATGAACGATGATTCTACGAGGGTAAACTATTGCACATTCAATTAAGAAAAGATGGCTCCTTGAGATGTTTGTGTTCCACACAGTGCCACAGTGGGGGACCCCCTCAGCAGACCGACGAGTGCCCGAATCTGCTAATCTTACCAAGTGGGGTGGAGAAGGCAGAGACTTTATCTCCCAATGTTTCCAGCCACATGCCTTAACTCCACGGAGAACCAAATGAAGGAACCGGTGCATAGCCAGGGGCGGGAGAAGACTCAGAAAATCTGATAAACAAATAGAATCATAAAAAGACAGGGAGCTGGCGAAGTGGTAATTCTGTGGGAGTTCATTAGGGGAGAGATGGAGGAATAAAGAGTGGAGTGCTAAACGGTGGATGACATTACCTCTAATGTGGCTCCCCTGCTGAGTTTGTGATAGGGTGGCCGTTCGCAGTGAAAATAGGCTTTTGCATGACGCCAGGTCTCACAAAGACAAACTCCCCGCTAAATAGGATTCGTTTGAAGTATTGCACTGTTTTAGTGTAGAAAACAACTCCAAATGGGCTTTTCGAATGTGTTCAGGCACACGGCCAAGTTGAGGCTATATGGACAAATGAGTTTAGTGGCGTGGCAAATTTGCAAACCATGTCAATGTTTTGAGCAGTAAGCGTAACGCACCCCTGTTCGTGCAAAAAGACAAGTCAACCCCTTGTTTTCATTCCAGTAATGCCGATTATGGATGAAAAAAATGGTTTGTTGAGGTTGAAATCTGAAAGTTTTTGCTGAATAAAACAACAGCTGGCTGAGCCATGCGGTTTCGTCGATGTGGAGACATGAGTCGGCAGATGAGCTACAAACTGGTTATTCTGCCAAAAGGCTCAAGTCCAGAAGGCATGGTATCACGAAAAACAATGGCAAAACTCATAAATAAATCAGCATCAGTAAATCTAGACTAAATACTACTGAGAATACTTTAAAAAAAACTACGGAACAAGGAACGGCACTACGAGGCATACCAAAAAAGCACCAGAACAGAAAGTACAAACCAGACTTACCAAAAACGGTATAACGAGGAACCGGTTAACAAAATAACAAGCGAGAGTAGACAATCCACAATGGAAGCTGTAAATTGGAATTAAGAAATACTGGAGTTTTGCACAGAGCTGAGGGAACAATCTGACGTTCCTGGTGTGGACGCTCGGTTCCTGGAGGGCACTGATTGCTGACTGCATCCACCACAAACCAGAAAGATGCAAACAGGAAGGAATAAAACACAAATCTGAAACAAAAAAGTGGAATGAAGTGTGGCGTCTTTGAGATGACAACCACGGTATGATGGAGGTAATGTCATTTTTTTGGTTTAGATAGTAGTTGGACCCCAAAATATATAATATAGCTTTATACATTATTCATTTTTTAATGTAATACTAACTAAAGATGGAGGTGACAAAAGATCTCTGAGAAGTCGAAAAGAAAATGACCCCGCCAATTCTTAAAATTTTCTATATTTTTCTGCTATTATCTGTATTTTTTATTATTTTTTAAATTTTTCCTTCAATGGAGACTAAAATGAAATACAAATATTAGGCATTCAAAAGACGCATTTATACTGTAATGTCTACTATATTGAGTTATACAAATGTATAAGTGACTAGAGAGAGGTTACTTTATCTGGCTGTACTAATGTACCTTATCTATTAGGTCCTAAGTATGTTTTGTATGTAGTAACTATGCAAATATTCAATTTATAAATAAGGAATCCTACTTTGCGAACATTAACTTATCCTGGTTGGGTCTGGAACCAATTAACCATGATAAACAAGGGATGTTGATTGTATGTATTTTTGTATTTCAGATACTATTAAGAAGAATGGAGTGGTTCTTTTAGTGTTGGGACACCATGGAAAGATTCCAGACAGACTGACCGGATACTGCTTTATCATGATTGGTCATCTTTTGTATATAAGTTATATTTCGAGTTAATTAACATAATAAGCTTTATGTGTTTTAAGTGTAGGGGAGTCGGCGGTACATGGATTCAGGTCAAATGTCTGAAGTGGTACGTGACTGTAAAAAGTTTGAGAACCACTGCTGTATATGGATATAAAAGGATGTGACAAGATCTTGTGAGATTAAAATGTAACATGATTAATTAATTAATCATTTAGCTGGCATCGTGTTGCATGCGTGTTGGTTTTCCTTGCCTCTTGCCGCCAAATAGGCAGTAAGAAGGTTCATTCTGTGCATTGGTTTCAGCATCTTCGCATATTTGTTAAATAGAACAACGGCATAACGGAGTGAGCCCTTTTATCAGTCATATAGTCTCTCTAATTGGGTGGAAGTGGTAGTGGTCGCATATAAGAATGTAACGGATTGGAATATATTGTCATATAATTTTAAATTTTGGGAACTTTTTCTACTTTTGTGTACATTTGTTGAAAGTAATGTTAAATTCTCACCATTTCACGTATTGTGTTGTGACACTACTGTATACTGTATATATGTGCACACGTGTATGACAGCAATATATGTGCTCGATCTGTCCTTGATACACATGTATGTATGTAGGTGTGCGTGATTGATGCAGGTTCAGGGGTTCAGCAATTTATTCACAGCTCTGGAGAAAAAGCTGCCATAGTGTGTTGGTGCATGTGCGATTGTGTAGTGGTGAAGATGAAGTGTCCGGAGTATGAGAGGTCATTCAGAATGTTGGCCCTTATGTGAAGGCGAATTGAAGGGATGGTTCTCAGATGAGGGAGGGGGAGTCGACAATCCACTGAGCTATTTTGATGATCTCTGCAGGCCCTTGTGTTCGGCTGTACCTGTTGATAGTCTGATGGTCTGTGGTGAGATGTTTGCTTTTCTGGTATCAGTGATCACTTTTTTGTGTTGAGGCATTGGTTTGTCAGAAGAAAGTATGCCTTGGACAAATACAATGTCATCATAGGACTCATTATGAAGAGAAGATAAACCACGAAACCCCAAAGAAGAGACTACATTAAAACAGATTCCCAAAAGAGTTCGGACTCTCCAATTTTTTTCACACTTATGTGTTTACATGCACTTTGGATGTTGTCCCAACGCCACGTTTACATGAGGAGTTTTTCTCTTTCCGAATGACCTTTCCGAAAGCAATGGTATACATGGAAAGGAATATTCCAATCGCGTGTCTACATGCGCCGCTATAATCAACCAGAATAGTCAACGGGGCATGCCCAGTAAAGCGTAAACACCAACATCACGTGATACCGACTTCCTCGAGTTTTTCTTTCACTTGTTGGAATAACTCCGTATTCCCAGTTTTTCCTTCGTCCAATCTTGAAATTTAGTTTGAATCAAAAACAAACTTTCAGTTTGCAGTCCAGTGCCGATTGCTCGCCTCCATTTTAAAAACTGAAGAACATCTGGAGCTGCGTGTTACGTCATATCTCAGCATTCGCTGAAAGAACGCACCCGGGAACAGGAAAAAGATAAAGTTCAATCTTGCTAATATTTTATAATTAAGAAGAATTATTTTCTTTTTTAATAAAACCGGACTTGTGAATGGCGTATAGAAGGGTTTAGATTCTGTTCCACAGATGGCACTAATGCGCACGAAAGCTGCTTGCCAACCGCCAATAAACAACAGAAGAAGAAAAACACCACAAAGAAGAACGCAGTCTGACAACTTTCCGATTGAGCGGATACAAAATACCCCAATCGGATTGGGGAAAGGAATATTCCACCCCTGTGAATCCGATTATACATTCATTCGGATTGGCACTTTTCTTTCGGAATGAGGTTAGATTCCTTCCGTTTGAGCAAATAACCTGAATTGAATTGGAATATTTGGGTCCATGTATACCTGGCTAATGTCCCTGTGAAACGTTCCTGATTTGGGTCATTGCAGTTTTTTTAGCTATGTGAGTAGAAGAAGAGAATGCTAAAAAAAAACACAGTTTTCCGTTTTAATACTATTTGTTCAAATGTAATTTTTTGGTTACGTTGTGCCACATTTGCCAACATTTGATTTTTTTTTAATCAAATTATATGTCAGTGATGTTCTTTTGTACATCTTATTCTTCTCACACACTGAGATATTTTTCCATATAGGATGAGAATACTTTTTATTATTGTTGTTATAGTTGGTGTCTACTTATCATTGACATTTCCAGGCTGTTTTAATTCAATTTTCAATATAAAAAAATATTGCGTTGTTTGATACACTATATGGTATAAACAATATAGCATGAAATTCACAACCATTTATAATAATAAGGGTAGTAGTTTCAGACTAAAAGTCAAAATAATTGAACTGTATACGTAAGTACTACATACAAGTGTTGTAAGGTATTTTGTTATGTAAGTCTGTTTTACAAGGAAACCATCAGTATTCTAACGTCTTGGTTGACTTTCACAATTGTTCAATGAACAATGAACAATGATGTATACGTCTGTTTAGGTCTTGTCTTATTATCCCGTATTTCGCTTGCAACTCGTCAGACCTCTCTGCCTCGACTTGGTCACCTGATCTCCATAATCACTTGCACACCTCCTAATTTCCAAGTCAGCTCACTGTGGCATGACAACCGAACCATGAACCTGCTTTAAACCACTGATTTTCTGCTTCATTTTATTCATTTAGGTTCTCATCCATGTGGAAGATGTCTCCATATTCTCTTACTCTCTTCATTAGAGAGAAGTTCAAGACTCACAGCGTCATCAATTGACCAAAACTAAACGTCAAACTATATTATAAAGCTGCTAAATACTACTCTGGAGCAAGACGTCCATAAAACTAATAGAATACTGGTTTCACTTAATAACAAATCACAGAAGATATTAGACATTTTGGAAACAGTGATATGTCGACCGTGCTTTATTACGGTTCGAATAGCGCTCCTTCTTATATCGCGTATTTAAAAATAATAATAATTTTAAAAAAATAAATTTTTTCGTGCTTTTACGTTTTTATTCAACTGTTTGCACACATTTTAGAAATACTAAATATCATTAACACTATACTCACACACATAACTACAGTGGTGTGGAAAAAGTGTTAGCCCGCTTTCAGATTTATTTTTTTGCATGTTTGACACATTTAATTTTATGTTTGAGAATATCCATCCGTGGCTGCACCGCGGTCTAGTGGTTAGTGCGCAGAGACCTGAGTTCAATCCCACCCTCGGTACATCTCTGTGTGAGGGTTTTCTCCGGGTACTCCAGTTTCCTCCCACATTCCAAAAATATGCTAGGTTAATTAGCGACTCCAAATTGTCCATAAGTATGAATGTGAGTGTGAATGGTTGTTTGTCTATACTATGTGCCCTGTGATTGGCTGGCCACCAGTCCAGGGTGTACAAACAACCATTCACACTCACATTCATACCTATGGACAATTTGGAGTGGCCAATTAACCTAGCATGTTTTTGGAATGTGGGAGGAAACCGGAGTACCCGGAGAAAACCCACGCATGCATCGACCACACAGAGATGGTCGAGGGTGGGATTGAACTCGGGTTGCTTAAACTTAAGAAGGCAAAAATTTACCACTTCCACATGGAATGGGAGGAGACTTTGTTTGTGAATGGTTGTTTGTCTATATGTGCCCTGTGATTGGCTGGCGACCAGTCCAGGGTGTACCCTGCCTCACGCTTGAAGACAGCTGGGATAGGCTCCAGCACCGCCCATTACCCTCGTGAGGATAAGCGGTAGAAAATGAATGAATGAACATCCTTCATTCCCACTCCTTTTGACACATTTTCTTACATTTAGAGTAAGTTAATTAGAAAGGCTAACTTACTTAGTGGCACGGCAGTCAAGTGGTTAGCAAAACTTTACCACTTGGGAATGGGAGGCGACTTTTTTGTGTGAATGTGAGTGTGAATGGTTGTTTGTCTATATGTGCCCTGTGATTGGCTGGCGACCAGTCCAGGGTGTCCAGGGTTTTTTCACGTTTCAGGGGACTGGCCCTGTTATCAATGTCTGGTGTTTGCCATCTACCTATGGACGTTTCTGTGTCATTTAGTCTGTAAACACATTTGTGTTGTTCTTACCATCCTGGCAGATTTGTTGTCAGCTGAAGCATATTTAGCAGATGAAACACGTTGTTGTGACAAGCATAATAGAGCACAAATGTTGCCAAGGGCTATCTTCCCTTCCTCTCCTGTTGTGGCTTCTAAGCAAGCGATTGTGTGTTGCTTCTCAGACTGAATGAACGAGCGTGGCGGGCCGTTGTTCTTCCATGTGAGCTGCCGGTATCTCATGCCGCTTTCATGTTGCCCGTAGCCTCCGTGTGTGTGTCCGTGTGTTTGCTTATTCCTATCTTTCTTTCCACGTCAGTGTTCTTTTTTCTCTTACCCCTGGTTTCTCCTCTCTTCTCTCCACTTCCTGACTGTGACCAATGACTTCAGAGTAGATGTAATTGCTCAGACAGAGCAGGCATTCAGAGCACCGTGGATGTAAATGCTGCTCCATGGCTGTGGCTGACTTAATGAACAGCTGGGCTTGCAGCCCTCTAGCAGCACTTAAACTTTAAAACATTTATTATTGAGCCGTTAGAAAGAAAGAGTGGCCAGCGCTGACCCTTCTCTCTCCTCTCTCTCTTTTTATATTTCCAGCCATGGAGGTGCAGAGTGCTGGTTTTTAGAAGTAAGTGTTTCTGTTTGTACTGTAGAACTGAAGGACAAAACGTATTCATTAAATTCTAGGGGTGTCTACCGATTATTGGCGATTCGATTTCAAGGCGTCTGATTTTAGTATCAGCCTCGTAGGAAAAATGCATGAAAAAAATCATGTGATTGTACATAGTCGTTGTTCGCAATATCGTTTTGATTATAATAATGGTTAGATTATTGCTCCCTCACTATGTTGCATGTTCTCACTAATTAATTAATTAGTTTCATGGTAGACTTGGTCTATTATTAGTCAAAATATGTTGATATACAAGTGATATGTAATATTCTGATCACTAGGTGGCAGTAATGACACAAAACATTAATAGGGCTGTCACAATAATGGATATATCGATATGTCGAAAAAAAAGCTGTGGTGGCCTGGTCTCGCTCATAGGGACTGGGGGCTTGGGTGGCGTGTGAGGGGCGTGCACCACGGGGTCGGGTCGGGCCGGGTTGGGTTGTGTGTTGCTACGCTGTTTTCCTTGACTTTGCCCGTCCCCGTTCTGTCTTTGGGCTTGTTGGGTATGGTTCTACGGTGCATGGGTGGTGTGCTGTTGGTTCTGGGGGTGGGGTGGTCGGGCCTCCCGGTGGCTGGTGTGGTCCGTCGGTTGGTTGCCGCTGGTCTTGACTTCTCGGCTCAGGTGCTTGTTTGTATGTGCCCTGTGATTGGCTGGCCACCAGTCCAGGGTGTACAAACAACCATTCACACTCACATTCATACCTATGGACAATTTGGAGTCAGTAGTTAACCTAGCATGTTTTTGGAATGTGGGAGGAAACCGGAGTACCCGGAGAAAACCCACACATGCATGGGGGGGAGGGGGGGGGGTATGCAAACTCCACACAGAGATGGCCGAGGGTGGGATTGCTTAAACTTAAGTAGGCAAAAATTTACCACTTCCACATGGAATGGGAGGGGACCTTTTTGTGTGAAAGTGAGTGTGAATGGTTGTTTGTCTATATGTGCCCTGTGATTGGCTGGCCACCAGTCCAGGGTGTGGTGCTTTCCCCGTGTCTTGGGGCTGTGGCACTACCGAATCGGGAATTTGCTGCCCGGCGGGTGTTGGCTGGCGCGCTGGGTTGCCTTGCTGCTCGTTTGCATGCCCGCCTGCCTGGCTGCTCATGTGCGGAATTTCCCCCTCATCCACTTTTTTGTCATGATTTTTTTTTATTGTACTTCTGTGTGTGTTCAGGTCAGAATGAAGTTGAATGAACTGCATGAGGAATCTCCACTGTGCTTCCTACTATTTGCTCTACTGTGTGTTGGACGTCTGACCCAAGGGATGCCTGCTCTACTGCGCATGCGTTAATTACACCCCCAAAAAATTACATCATTAATTACATAAATCAGTTACCCTAATTTATTTCTTCTTCTTCTTCTTCCTTCTGGTCACCAGGAGAGGAAACTCGTTCCCCTTCTGTGGTCCGCAACCACACTTTATTTCAAGGGCTATACACCCCTTAGCCCCTAATTTAAGGAGAATTAGGACACCACTTTATACTCGCGGGGCTAAGATAAGGGCTAAGGTGTGGAATCGGGAATTCACACTACGTCTCTCAACTGGACTGGTTAATGCCTTGGAATCCCCCCCCCCCCCCCCCAGAGGAGCTGGCCAAAGCAGAGGAGAAGGAAGCCTGGGCTTCGTTTTAGACCGCTGCCCCAGTGACCCATCCTCAGATGGATGGAAAGCTAAACGTATGACTTATGAGGGACTAAGTGACACTGTGGATTCTTGGGTGACTTTACCTGGTTGTAGACAAAGCATATCACATTTACTTTGATAAAACTCAGAGTTTTCCTCTCTCTTGCATTGGGAATACGGATTCTCTGTTGTGTCAAGTGTTTTATTTCTGTATTAAAGGGGAAGAGATAAGTATGTGTGTGTATATGTGTTAATATATGCTCGGGGCATAACATTTGTAGTCAGTTAAAATATACTGCACTAAAAGTTTTGCTGGGAGTATGAGTGGGCTTGCTCTTCTCTGGACGTACTTATCATACTTTCTGTGAAAACTGGAATATTCCTTTCCATGTATACCATTGTTTTCGGAAAGGTCATTCGGAAAGATTCCATTCGGAAATAGAAAAACTCATCATGTAAACGTGGTTATTGTTGCTGTCATGGGTGGTTTGATCTGTGTCATTCTGCTTTTTGTTGCAGTGCACCACGCCTGGGCCTGGGCCTGGGCCTGGGCGGAGCGAAATTCTATGATGACGGTCGAGTCTGGAACCAGTTAACCGCGATCAACGAGGTATGACTGTTTGTACGTCTCGTTCCCATCTTAACCCGGATAACAGGCATCATGAACATTCTCTGTAGTTTGTGCAAAGTTTACATTAAAAAAATACTTTGCGGATGGAACCGAGACAGGATTTGAAACCTGGCATTTGCAATAAAATATAATTATGAAAAAAACATATACTTAAATTGAACATTTATTGCTGAAACCTGCAAACTAGTTACTGCCTTGAGCCTTGCTTTCATTAAATTACACACCTGGGGAGTTGACTGAAATTTAGCATTGTGACTCCCCCACATCCAATGCCGCCATCGTGGTAATGATCAATGTCCTCAGTTATTTGTATCCTCATAAGTTGAATGTTTTGTCAAAAGTAGGTGAGTTTTGCTTCCCTAGTAGTTATGTTGTCCCCAGGGAGCTATGGCCCAGTAAGAGATACAGTTGCTCGACATAATTAGACCAGGAAGGTCCTTGTAAACTCATAAATATCTTGGCCAAGTCGAATGACTGGTGTTTTTTTTTCTCCAGCAATTAACATGGACAAAAGATTTAAAAAAAAAAAAAAAAAACAGTTTTGAAGGTCTTAAAAGGATGGAGGGTTTCTGGATTCCCAAAGGACCTGAAGTTATGGAACATAAGGGAATTTAAATGACAATGAACGGCTTCTCGAGATAATCTTCACTTTTGTTATTGATGTTTCATTTAGAAATAAGTTGATTAATGTTTCACATTTTCTGCAGATGAAACAAAGATTGATTATTGTCACAAGATTGTAAAATAAACCAGTATAAAAACCGGTATCGTGTTTTCATTTTTTATAAACAAACACAAACAAAAAAGTCTGTTATACTTCATACTCATGGAAGGTTTAGAGGAGATAATAAATAAATATAAATATAATATAAAATAAAAAATATAATAAAATATAAATATATGAAAAAATAAAAATAAAATATTAAAATTACCTTCAACTCTTCTTTCATGCCTTTGTCTATTTCTGGTGTTGTTAAAAACTTTTTTTTGGCAGTATGAAAACCAAAGTCACCAAATCCACATCTCAATATCACCACAATCATGTCACAATTATGCATTATGGATATATTTGGAAGTATTTTCCACCTTTTTCTTTCACCTCATATTTGCTCCCAAATGCTGATACCATATGGGAAAGCATAAAGGTAAGATTTGATGACTTTATTGATTGGTAATGTGCATATTTGTGGTACATAACATCTCTGAAAAGTGATATAGTTCATTTAGTGATTTTAATCTGATGTTACTCCATCCATAGTTTTACCCAATACAAAATAAATATGAAAAATCAGATTGCTATAATGTACGCATGTTTCACTGAGGTGTTGACAATCTTTTCGGAGCTCGTTCACTGCTAATACTAGCACTGTGCTCGACTTGAACCACGGTTGTTATATTGACAGCCCGTCAATAGCCAATAATAATAAGTCCAATTTTAGCTTGCAGTTCAATGCAAAAATCAACGGAAAGAAACTAGGAATAGACCGAATACTTGTTATGAATGAGCCGGAAATTAGTATGAAACGAGTAAATTTCATCATTATCCATATTCTTTTTTAAAGAAAATCCCCTCTTATTTACGAAGGTTCTTGCCGGATGTGGAAACGGCAAAAGTGCGATAAGAACTGATTCAACTCTTTGGTACATCATGGTCTTAAATGTGACATCACGAGTTAACCGTTCTGAGTTCAATAGACATAAACAACAACAAGGACTTGTCTGGATCTCGATTTAAAGGGGACCTACTATGCTTTTTCCACTATTCTGACCTATAAATGTAGTTAGAATGTTGTATTGTCATGTTAAACGATGGTTTGCGTATTTGGAGTCCTGAAAGAAGTTTTGGGATGGCTCAAAATGTTCGATTTCAAACGGCGTGGTAACACTGTGGACCAATGCACTGTGACCAATCACAGCAGAGTATCAATACAAAACGGTGCTACTATTATTGAGAGCAAATACACATTTTTACAAGTGAACTGGCTGATAAAAAAAATATATATATACATGAAAAAATGTGTTTATAATTACACTCTATGGTCCAAAAAAATTATTATTTTTTAATTGGCAACAAACTTGATATTAATATTGGAATTGAGTTTGAAACATTTGTATCACAGCGGAGTATCAATACAATACAAAACGGTGCTACTAGTATTAACAGCAAATACTCATTTGTACAAGTAAACTGGCTGATAAAAAAAATATATATATATATACATGAAAAAAATGTTTCTTGTCCAAAAAATATTTATTTTTACTTGGCAACAAACCTTGCATAGCGTGTCAAGCCGTTTCCTTCATATCGGAATGGAGTTTGAAATATTTGTATCGCAACAACAGAAGCACTGTCTGGCCATAGTGCAATTTCAACATGTGTGACCGTGACATAAAAACACAATAGTAGTAATAATTTTACATTATGCCAAATTGCTTAACATGACTTGCAAGACCTTTTTTTTTTTTCCAGTTTAGCTGTTTTGTTCATCTGAAAGATGACAAGGTGAAGGATGTGGTTGGCTGAAGAATGGAAGCTGTTCTTCAGAATTATCTGTTGTCTGCCCAAAGGGCTGAACGTGTGTATTGTTGAAAGGCAGAGGTTGAACCTAAATCTTGGAGGAAAGAGTTGAAGTTGAAGGTAACAAGATGGACCGTTGAGGGTGGGGGGGTGGACATTGTGTTGTGCCTTGGTGCAAAATAAAACAGTGCAGTTCTGGAGCTTGTGACCTGTTCCGGTACTGAGTTAAAAGCATGAACGTTTTACGATCACGGTCGTGTTGAACTGCTTGCATCTTCAGCAGAATGTCAACAGATTTTTTTTTTTTTTGTCGGCATGGAAGAAAAATAACTTGTATGGAAAGGGCGGCACAGTGGTCGAGTGGTTAGTGCACAGACCTTTCACCAGGGTTCAATTCCACCCTCGGCCATCTCTGTGTGGAGTGTGCATGTTCTCCCCGTGCATGCGTGGGTTTTCTCCGGGTACTCCGGTTTCCTCCCACGTTCCAAAAACATGCTAGGTTAATTAGCGACTCCAAATTGTCCATAGGTATGAATGTGAGTGTGAATGGTTGTTTGTCTATATGTGCCCTGTGATTGGCTGGCCACCAGTCCGGGGTGTGCCCCGCCTCTCGCCCGAAGACAGCTGGGATAGGCTCCAGCACCCCTGCGACCCTTGTGAGGAAAAGCGGTAGAAAAGCCTATCCCAGCTGTCTTCGGGCGGGAGGCGGGGTACACCCTGAACTGGTCGCCAGCCAATCACAGGGCACATATAGACAAACAACCATTCACACTCACATTCATACCTATGGACAATTTGGAGTCGCTAATTAACCTAGCATGCACGTGGAGAACCTGCAAAGTCCACATAGAGATGCCTGAGGATGGAATTGAACCCTGGTCTCCTAGCTGTGAGGTCTGTGCGCTAACCACTCAACCACCGTGCAGCCCCTAGTCGCATTCTTTATTTCAAAAAGTGCTCTATTGGACTGCACCCAAACCGGAGTGAGCTTAAAACCAAAGGACACCCGTGCAGTGAAAGTAGTCTGCTAAGTAGACATCATCAAGCGGCTTAAAATCCCATCATGCCCTTGGGCCCGGTTGACCACTCGAACACACATATTCACACATAGATCACTCACTTTTAAAATTAATAGCCATTGTTATTGTTAAGCGGAGGATGTCCCAGAAGCTACTTCACAGGCTGATATGTGTGTGTGTGAGTGTGTGTGTGTGTGTGTGTGTGTTGCAGCCAGTAAAGAGCAGGTTTCACTGGATTACAATGGTCCCAATGTGCTATGCCCTTTCATTAACCTTGCCTCTCAGTTGTCTCGTTTAATACAAAACAAATTTCTAATCTGCAGCCTGCTAAATAGTTCTGCAGGCCTCTCTGCAGTTGTGTGCGTGTGTGTGTGTGTGTGTGCATGTGTGTGTGATTGCTGATCTTATTGCCTTGGGTTGCCTATGCCTAGCACCCTAATTACTCCAGAAACAGCCTGTCTGACTCCTCCTATGGGCTATGATCATTTCAAATCTAGGTTGATTGATTTGTGTCAGCTTTAACTATGCTTTGGGCTGAGGTCGATAAATAAAGATCAATACTTTAATGTTTTCCTCTGAACCTTTATTAAAAAATAGATTGGCTATAAAGAGGGCTGAATTACGAGGAGGAGTGCCTACTTTCGGTGCATGTCAACTGGAATCTAATTGAACAACATTGAGTTGGTAGAGATTAGTCCGATGAGTTTGACGTGCTGCAAAGTCTCGCTGTTAGACAGAAGGAAGAAACCGGGAATGCACGACCGCTTTTGCAAAGTGAATGAGGCAAAAAAGAAAAGTTGAGTGTGTGTAGTCGACTTGAAAATAAACTACTATTGTATTTCATGTTGTACGTGCAAGCAAAAGAACTTCATTGCAATAGTACCATGATCAATAAACTCCACACTGATTACATTCAATGCTATTCTTTAAAAACCCAAACATCACCAAATCTTTGTATTAGGATGCCGGTGAAATATCTTTCACTAGCCACGTTTACATGAGGAGTTTTTCTCTTTCCGAATGGAATCTTACCTTTACTAAGCAATGGTATACATGGAAAGGAATATTCCAATCGCGTGTCTACATGCGCCGCTATAATCAACCAGAATAGTCAATGGGGCATGCCCAGTAAAACGTAAACACCAACATCACGTGATACCGACTTCCTCGAGTTTTTCTTTCACTTGTTGGAATAACTCCGTATTGCCAATTTTTCGTTTTTCCAGTCTTGAAATTTAGTTTGAATCGAAAACAAACTTTCCGCAGCAATCCAGTGTGTGGAATGTCAGTGAAACGTCTTTGGAAGAATACCTATGCATCGGGTCAATATAACATACAGCGGATGAGGCCCACAGAAACAAATCAACAGTGAAATCTTATGTGGTGGAGGTAATCAATCCATCCATCCATTTTTTTAGGGTCGCAGGGGTATGCTGGAGCCTATCCCAGCTGTCTTCCGGCGAGGGGCGTGGTACACTCTGGACTGGTCGAGGTAATAAAAGTGTTTCTCAATTCTCAAGTTCCACATGTCCAAAAGGAGTAGAAAGAAGCAAAGCTTATTAAATCCTACCCCTCCATCTGGTACTTTTACAATCAGTAACTGTTACATTTGTTCACTTCCTGCTTTCCTAATGTAGTTTAAGGTTTTTTTTTCAATTAAATTTAAAATTTAAAATTTAAAATTTAAAATTTAAAATTTAAAATTTAAAATTTAAAATTTAAAATTTAATTTAAAATTTAAAATTTAAAATTTAAAATTTAAAATTTAAAATTTAAAATTTAAAATTTAAAATTTTTAATTTTTAATTTTTAATTTTTAATTTTTAATTTTTAATTTTTAATTTTTAATTTAAAAAAAAAAAAAAAAAATTGTATTTATTTTTTATCACGTACCGAAGTACGAGGTGATATGACCATACAATGACATAATGAGTACCGTAGTAACTGTTACATTTGTTCACTTCCTGCTTTCCTAATGTAGTTTAAGGTTTTTTTTTTCAATTAAATTTAAAATTTAAAATTTAAAATTTTAAATTTTAAATTTTAAATTTTAAATTTTAAATTTTAAATTTTAAATTTTAAATTTTAAATTTAAAATTTAAAATTTAAAATTTAAAATTTAAAATTTAAAATTTAAAATTTAAAATTTTAATTTATTTTTTTTAAAAAAAAATTTGTATTTATTTTTTATCACGTACCGAAGTACGAGGTGATATGACCATACAATGACATAATGAGTACCGTAGTAACTGTTACATTTGTTCACTTCCTGCTTTCCTAATATACTCCAGAGTAGTCCAAGTATAAATCTGACATCATATGCCGAATTAAAACAAGCTTGTTGCATTCTGACAATTTTATTTTTCGACATCACCTTAATATGAGCTTCCTGAATGGAAGGAAGTAAAGTGTCAGTGAGAGAAACTGACGAAATATAAAGACGAGATGGACAAAGGGCTCGGACCTGCCTTGATCACCCACTCTTGCCGCCTTATTTGTGAAGTCATTCTTTCTACTTTGTCAGCTTGTCAGTTTCTTTGTGTTGCCGTTTGGATCAACTCCATTGTATGCAGCGTTTTTCAATAAGCATTTTTATCCGCCTCCGCAAACTGCGCTATTTTGCAGAGATGCTCTCCTTTTAGCCTCACTCTCATCAGTTGAATGTTCCCCATCGCAGACGGGAGCAAAAACAAACCTTTATGTCACCTGACTGATGTCGCATAGCCAGCACAAAGTGACGTTTATGCGATTGACCCAAATTATATTCACGGTTTTTGATGTAATGGGCGTTCCCATATAAAATCCAAACATATACAAATGCACAGACACGGTAACAATATTTTAAAGATATTCATTGTGTTCATTGATTTTTGCAATTAACCTCAGCAAATGTGTTGATAATATGGCAGCGACCAGCACTATTGTTTTTAATACAGTCATTATAAAACAATAAAGGGAATAAAAACAAGGGTAAGGTAAGTCTGCAAAAATGTAGTAAACTTCCAAACACAAGACCTTTCACCCTCTCCAGAGAGTAAAAACCAAAACCAAAAAATATGAATTTGAATGCATTAGCATGTAATTCATTGTATCTCATGCTAATCTGCAAGCCCTGCACGCTGAACGTGTTTTTCCACTCAGTGTACGCCGACAAGCATCTTGGTGAGAGCATTTTGTACAACTAAATGTGTATTTTTGTAACTGCCACCTCCCTCCTTCTATGTCTCTTAAGCGTAAACGCTCTCCCTCTCTCTCTCTATCTCTCTCTTGGACTGGCTCTTTCTCTGATATACATACTGTAGCAATGACCCCTGTCTCAGTCATGCTGGCACCATGCTGTGAATTCCATCTAAGCAGAAAAACAAGTGGAGATTGTCATGCAAATGGAAATGTTTACGGGCCTCCGATGAGAAGAAAAAAAAAAGTTGTTTGTATCCTTATTTGTGAGCTGGGGGACTGTAAAAGTGTGTGTGTAGGGGGGGAGGGGGGGGCAAAAGGGGACAGGATACTGAAACAGAAAGAACAATTGAGAAAAGGGGGAGGAAAAAAATCAAAAGGGAGAAGAAACAAAGCAACAAACAGACAGGATGGCATGATGAGACATTGCTTTGAATGCACACTTCCAGATATAAGCAGGTGGCCTATGTGCTGCTGTTTTCCATGGAGCATATACTCGTATGATATACTCCTATGATCTCTCTCAGTGATGTATTTCATGTTTTTTTTTTTTTTTTACAATAAGCATACAGTACTGTTGTAATGTGGTGTCCGAAGGCCAAACAATTCAGGAGGCAGACTTGCAGTTCGCCCAGTCTAGGCACATTTATATATACATTTATATACATTTATATTATGTGCTATATATATATCACTATATTGACACTTACTATGGTACCCATTATGTCATTGGATGCTTCGGTACGAGGTACATTATTTAAAAAAAACAACAAAAAAAAAACCCTTAAACTGTATTATGGAAAGCAGGAAGTGAACAAATGTAACAGTTGTAAAAACTGTAAAAACTCTTTAATTCGAAAACTACTGTTTTAAACCTGTTCACATTTAAAGATGAGGTTGTGATTATGGTTGTACAAAGATGCATCTTGGAGGGTCCCATTTTAAAAGAATAAAATATGAGTATTAAATTACTATTAAATTAAATTACTAGTTTTAAAGTATTAAATTACTAGTACTAAATTACTATGGTACCCATTATGTTATTGTATGGTCATAGCACCTCGAATTTTGGTACGTGACAAAAAATAAACTTAAACTATATTAGGAAAGCAGGAAGTGAACAAATGTAACAGTTACTGTTGTAAAACTTTTTTTTTTTTTTTTTTTGCTGATCGTAAAAGTACCAGATGGAGGGGTAGGATTTAATAAGCTTTGCTTCTTCCTACTCCTTTTGGACATGTGGAACTGTGAACTGATTATGGGATGCATTCAATTGTAATCTGATGCATGTTCAAATGAAATACAGCCATTACCATTACCACTTTCCGCAGATGGAAAAAAAAATGTATGTACGTATGTATGGATGATTGGATGGATGGATATCAATATTCACGTGTAACATGATGGAGTGGAAGAACTGATCATAAGCTTTTAATCATTATCTTGAAGCTTGGCAATAATGTATTTGTGAGATTACAGACTAACGATTACAGATTACAGATTATTGTCTACCCAACTGTTGTGATTTGTTATTAAATATAACAGTATGTACCCATGTAAGGAATTCAGTCTGGCAGTACAAGGAGTTCTTGTTCAATTCCTCTGTCTTTTTTTTTTTTTGACAGCCCCTGGTCTCCACACACAGACATTCTTACGTTTTGCTCACAGTTTTTTTTTCGTCATATCTACTCGAATCTGGCTCCTTTGCTTTCAGAGACACTTGCAAACACGCACTCTTGATAATTATCCAGCAGTATCATCAATTATTAGATCTGGTTTATGAAACCACAGTGCAACCTGCCAACAAACACTCGGTGTGCATTGCCATTCATAGTGGACACTGATCAGACTTGTTTTTCTTTTTTTTTTTTTTTTGTCTGTTGCCGTTTCTTGAGTGGAGATTGCATCAGTTTACATCAGCAACAGGCACAGTGGCAGGTTGGCCACCAGCTTTTTCCCAAACGCCCATCTACATCATGAAGTTCATGAACATACTGTAGAACCGACACATGCCACCGTGTCCTCAATTATGCTGCCAATACATCACTTTTTGGAAAAAGATTTGTGGGGGGGGGGGGGGGGGGAACTCTTTAATTCGAAAACTACTGTTTTACACCTGTTCACATTTAAAGATGAGGTTGTGATTATGGTTGTACAAAGATGCATCTTGGAGGGTCCCCTTTTAAAAGAATAAAATATAAGTATTAAATTACTATTAAATTACTAGTTTTAAAGTATTAAATTACTAGTACTAAATTACGATGGTACCCATTATGTTATTGTATGGTTATATTACCTCATATTTTGGTATGTGACAAAAATAAAAATAAAAAAACAAACTAAAAATAACAAAAAATAGACTTAACCTATATTAGGAAAGCAGGAAGTGAACAAATTTTTTTTTTTTTTTTTTTTACTGATTGATTTTACTGATTGAAGTACCAGATGGAGGGGTAGGATTTAATAAGCTCTGCTTCTTCCTACTCCTTTTGGACACATGAACTGATTATGGGATGCATTCAATTGTAATCTGATGCATGTTCAAATGAAATAAAACCATTACCATAATTTTTTCTCCATCATGCTCTTGCTGGCAACTTATAGAATGTAATGAACATGGTGACATAAATGTGGCATGGGAAAATATTGCATATAGTACATACTGTATACAGGGTGTCTTGAAAATTACTGTGAACTCTAGAAAGGTTTTTATATATTAGATTTACACAGTTTTTTTTACGACTCAAGAATGTGTATTACAGTACCTAAATTCGACAGACTATGGGAAACAGCAGAATTCATTGGAGACTGTAAATTATCCATGGGTGTAAATTGGAGTGTAAATTGTTGTTTGTTTTTTTTTCCTGATTAAAAATCGACAATTCACATTTTGCATTTTTGGATCAAACTGAGGTTCTAAATAGACTGTTGGAAAAAACAGAAATATGAGTGAGAAAAAGAATTGAGTAAGCAATTTATTGCAAATAACCAAAATAGGAATATTTTGTTCACCAGCTGATCAAAAACTCCCCTAAAATAGAAATAAAATGTTCAAAAAAAGGACCTAAATATGTGTTTTCTCCTGTTATAATACATAGAAAAGGGAAATACATATGTGTTCATGTTTCACATAAGGATTGGGAATGAAAAAGTGCAAAAGGCTGCCATAGGTCAATTCCCCAAACCTCTATGATTGCTGTTGGATGAGAAGTTCGCCGTTGGTTATGCAGCAAACTGTTCATCGCAGAAGGAATTTGAACCGCCGTTGCACAAAACTTTTGTGACTTTTCTGTGTATTTTGCTATTTATTTGTTTTTTACTTTATTTTTTTGACAGCACTAGTTTAAAAAATGCCTACAGGGCAGCCACTCAGGGACTGCGCGGCAGAGTTCCCTAATGTCAATTGTTCAATTTATTTAAAAACAATAAACACCAAGACATTTTGTCAGGACGTTTGGTCAGCCCATGTCAGGCATATTTGCGTAAACTTTGAGGAGCCTCGGCAGAAGTCCGGTTCAAGGGTCTCTGTTGGTGTTTGGTACATTTTGGTACATTATTGGGTTCTATCCCAACACTTGACAGTTTAAACCAAAAGGTCTGCAGACAGTTTTTGGTCCACGTCTGCTCCTGTCTCAGGTTGAGGGCTTATTTTACTCTATGTCTCCGATGCGTGCATATATGGAGTCACTGAACAGAAAAATAGCACCAATATCCCAGCACATGGACAATGTAATATGGTACAAGGCCATTAAAATTAGTCACACACACAGACACTTGCCCCTGCCCTCCATCCAATAATACTTTTGGCAGGGCCGAGCTATAATTGGCAGCAGTTTTGCCATGCCGATAGACTTCCCTCAGTCTGTCGGGTCAAGAGTAATTTAGTGAGTTGTTAAACGCCACTAGTTTTTTGCTCTCCCTCTCTTTCTACCCGGTCCAATCCGATCACCTACTATGCCTCCTGCTCTTTTTTGGAATTCCCATCCAAGCTGTATTACAAGTCGAAATAGTGGCTTAATCCCTTGTTAATTAGAGACAACATCTCCAACAGCTGAGGCTAAAGCGAAGCGTGATGGAGGCTCCCGAGACTTGAGGGCTCTGGCCCAGTCAGAATAGCCTGGCTCTGGCACAGAGAGCAGGGTTTAAAGAGGGATGGGGGGTGTAAAGAGGTGGTGGTTCCTGTCTAATCCGTCAGGAACGCTCTTGCAGGGTAATAGAGCCTGGATGAACGGTCAACCAGATGCTCTGACCCATTTCACTTTTTGTGTTTCATAGTTTTTTTTAAGTATTATTAGAGCTGTCTAGACAATATACCGCCCCAAAGTCACTTGTTCTGGTGCTAGTTTAGCTGGGGGGTGGACAGAGAGTTATTGTGAATTATTGTGCTGCTGATAGATCATTCAAACCTGCAATAAAACCGTGTTGTTCAAGTGATTGCGTGGCTTGCGTAATATTACTGACACCCAGTGGCCAGTGTAGAATACTACATATCATAATGTTTGAATGTGTCTTCTTAATAATAATAATAATAATAATAATCTTCTAATAATAATAATAATGCATCTTCTGAAAGTTATATATATATATATATATATACTGATAGATAATTCGAACCTGCAATAAAACCGTGTTGTTCAAGTGATTGCGTGTCTTACGTAATATTACTGACACCTAGTGGCTAGTGTAGAATACTACATATCATAATGTTTGAATGAGTCTTCTTTTTTTTCATACACAAAAATAAAAATAGAGAATAAAAATAATAAATAAAAAATAAAGTAAAGTAGTTGATAATAATAATAATAATAATTAGAATAATAATGATCTTCTAATAATGATAATAATAATAATAATAATAATGCATCTTCTGAAAGTTATATATATATATATATATATATTACTTATTTTTGCAATTTTTATGTTTGAAAATGGTTTATTTAGGCCAACCATATAATATATATAATAGAATAGCAGCATAATTTCTTAATTTATATATTTTTGAAAAACACAGATAGCGAAGCAATGGGGAATTACTGTTATTCCATTTTGAATATTTGCTCTCTACCTCATTCCGCTTATACGTCATGCTTCCCGGGATGCGCATCCATCAAACATCCACACACACAAAAATGGCAAGAATAAAAACGAGGGTATCATTTGGGACATGGCAGCATAAAAAGTGCATTAACACCACACTTCCTACTGTCCTCCTTACCACCCCCCCTGTAAGGTACAGACTCCTGGGTGGCTACAAACGCAAGGTAATTATCCAGCGTTATGCCGCCTGCTGCTTCACTACCTGTGTGTCCAGCTTCACCGGAAGGCAGGCTGGATGGAAGAGATGGATAGAAATGGAGAGGCGATCAACAAAGAATGTGTGTAAACACAACCATGGAAACGGTACAAAATACATGACAAATAAACGTGTGAACACTGTTGTTACTTTGTATTTAGCCCTAAAATCCCAACATGTTTAATAACATTTCAGTGTCTGACTTCAAGAAGTAAATAAATAACTTTTTTTAACTTTGTTAAGTTCACACTGCAGGACAAATCACTTTGCCCAATTTTCATGTTTCAGGGACTAGAGACGGCTATTGAAGTAACCTTAAAATTATTTATTTCAAACTCAAGAAGCCAAAAAGTTACCACTTCCACATGGAATGGGAGGGGAATGTTTTTTTCACTGTATCATGTCAGAAAAAAATGACTCCGGGAAAGATGTTAATAACATTTCAGTGTCTGACTTCAAGAAATAACTCGCAATGCAAAACACCAAGGTGGTGTCCGTGTTGATCTCGGCGCAACATGTTGTCTTTGTCAACAGTCTCATCCTTGGTGGTATTAAAAACAGTTTATAACATTATTAGAGCCCTGTATACATGAAATAGCACGCTTCTAGTCACACTTTCACTCCTATTATTGATTGTTTACATCACTTTGCCCATTTTTCATGTTTCGGGGACTAGAGACGGCTATTGAAGTAACCTTAAAATTATTATTTTAAACTTAAGAAGCCAAAAAGTTACCACTTCCACATGGAATGGGAGGGGAATGTTTTTTTCACTGTATCATGTCAGAAAAAAATGACTCCGGGAAAGATGTTAATAACATTTCAGTTTCTGACTTCAAGAAATAACATCAAGGTGGTGTCTGTGTTGATCTTGTGTCGCAACATGTTGTCTTTGTCACATTCAGTCACATTCTTGGTGGTTGTAAAAGTCACTTAAAATGTCAATTTATACTTTTCATTCCTAATTTCTCAGCATATTTTGTGGAAAAGTGTGTGATGGAATTTGTTCCATAATGTACGCGGTGTAGCATTGTGGTAGCATGATATTTTAGCGACAACACTGGCTTCCACTTCCTGTTTCAATATATATATATATATATATATATGCAAGGCATAAGCTTGCTAACAAGGACGTTTATAATAAAAAATATATACATAAATGTGTTGGACATACATAGTGTATTAATAACACAACAAAACATGTACTTAACCAGAAAATATATGCAAATTAAGGCAAAATAATTTCCAATGTTCATCAAAAAACCGTGGTGCTACCGTTTATGTATTTGCACAGTACCTGAATTTAATTTAACAATTTATCGCCAACATACTCTTCAGATCGATACTGTTGTGTTTTCGTTAAAGTGAGTACGACTCTGTGCCCTGGTGTCTCATCCTGTTAAATCGTCTTTATTAGGAGTCAGGGACTGATCACACTGCTAAGTGACCTGTCAAGGTCACAGAAAAGGGCCAACCCTTGCAATTAGTATGCACTTTGGTGCAGCAGGGCTGGATTTGCCCTCCCAAACATTAGTATGCTTCACAGAGGGACTGTGGGGGGTTATGCTAAACTACACTAACCATTAGTATGCGCACTTCCCGGTCAACGTTGTGCAAGGTTGTGTTCATTATTAATCATACCCAATCAGGGATGTGTTGGACAGTGAGTATAGTTATTCTCACTTTGATTGATATTTGTTGTGTTTAATTAGATGATGGAAATAATCTTGTTTATCCAGACGGAATACGTCACATGGTATGGTGAACAAGGAATTTGGACAGTGTCTTGTTTTTGAGGCCTTGACAGTACATGTACAAACTGGACCCTTTCATGCTTATCTGTGAAGTCCCAGTTTACATGCACAGGTTATAATTCAATCATTGGATAAACTGATCAGCTGATCAAATTGTCATGGTTTGTTTTGGACATGCACAGAAAAATGACATGTTTACAAATTTTTCGATGTCCAAAACAGGCCCATATCTCGAAAAAAATATTTTTGACAAATTTGTTTAAGGCTAGTTCACACTGCAGGATAATTACATTTTTTTTGCTTATATGACACCTGTGAACAGTACAATTCCGTTTTTTTTTAATTTATGTAGATATAAAGCCAATATGTATTGGATCCACTGCAGTCTGAATGTTGGTCCCATAATGAATTTCCACAATATATGATTCAATATTAATAAATTTAATATTTGTGTAGCTACATCATAGAAAATCAGTTTAACTTTACGTATTAAATACAGTTTATAACATTATTAGAGCCCTGTATACATGAAATAGCACCCCTCTAGTCACACTTACACTCCTATTATTGATTGTTTGATTGCGACTTTGCCCAATTTTTTATGTTTCAGGGACTAGAGACGGCCAGTGAACTAACCTTAAAATTATTTATTTTAAAATTAAGAAGCCAAAAAGTTACCACTTCCACATGGAATGGGAGGGAAATGTTTTTTCTCTCTATCATGTCAGAAAAGATTGACTCTGGGAAAGATGTTGGAATAAGTTGAATGAGGTGTCCTGCACACGGGCCTCCAAACAGTGCTAATTTTGCTAAAAAGTTGACCAAAATAAGGTAAAGCTCTGCATGTCTCCACATTAATATGCAACTCGTCAGCGCAGAGCTCTACTACATTGTTCTGCCACAATCAAATTAGCCCTGCTGATGAGGCTTGAGCTCTGTGACCTTCACAGGCCCAGTGGTTTCTCAAATCCAGAACGGACATAATAGATCTGAGAGCTTGGGTCTTCAGGGACAACGGAGGGGGGGTTGACATTCTGATTTCTGATTATGTTGGCTATATTTTCTATTTTTTAAATTAATTGAGATGAGGTAGTGGTTGCAGCTATGAAACAGATTTTCCCACGAGAAGTAATAATATAAAGGGGTAACTGTATATATGTGTGCGTGTGGTACTTCTCATTCGCTCAAACTTGTGTACAACTCATGCCCAGCCATTGACAGTCGACTCATCTCTCCCACCAGACCATCCCCTCTCCTCCTCTGCCGTCTATCCCTTCACCTCTTGTCCACATTTGTCTGATTTAGTGTGATCAAATGTGAGAGCTGACACCTGCTGCTGCTATTTAATGCACCACAGGCTCTGCATAATGGCGGCTCATACTGCTTACACTCCTACTCCTCAAAACCCTGGTTACCTGCAGCTTATGTTCAAATTTCCAGGAGTATTCCAAGAATAACATACCAAGGGAAATTGTTAAAATCGTGGAATAGTTGGAAAACTGCACAAACACTGTACTTACACAGTAATCCTTAACTGGTGAAGCTTGATGGCTCTGGTTTCAGACCAGAGTATGATAACTGGATTTTCACAAAGTAATATTCATTATTTATAAATGGAATATTTTCGTAGATCGTGAAAGGTGAATACATGGTGACTTTCTTTCATCACAAATACGGATAATGACAAGATGTACTAGTACCGATACTCGTTCATCCCTAGTTTTTTATCCCTAGTTTTCAGTCGTGAAGCACCTTTTTCAAGGTTGTGCCAGAGGATGAGGACTGTCTCAGTTCTACTGCTGTTTCTCCTTGTTTTCCAGATGTCCTTGAGCAACCTGGAGGTGGGAAGACTGGGTGCATTTTGGACTTTTCATTAAAGAACCTAAACTGCTCCTCGTGTTGCCTGCCTCTGCATCTAGGGTCCAAACCTCAACACACCGTCACAAGGACTTTGACCAGGTCACTCCAAAATCTTCATTCTCCTTCAAGAATTTTTGGTACACGGCAGGATTCATGTTTCCATTTACAACAGCAAGTCTTCCAGGTCCTGAAGCAGTAAAACAGCCCCAGACCATCACACTACCACCACCATATTTTACTGTTTTTCTGAAATGTGGTGTTACTTTGACGCCAATTGTAACAGGACACACACCTTGCAAAAAATTTAACTTTTCTGTTGTGAGACCAGAGTATTTTTCTCAATTATCAAGATTTTTTTTTCTGGAAAAATTGACACAAGCCTTACAGGAGAACTGCACTTTTGACACTTTTGCGAATTTCAGTTCACAATCCTTATGTGAAACATGAGCAACTATTTAATTTAATAAACTTAATACACTTTAAGTTAATATGAGAAATCCTACACTGCTGTCATTGGGATACACCCTATTTCTGTCACGTTCGGGCATGGTCATGTAGTGTAGCGACCCCGGGATCAGAATCAGAAATGGTTTTATTGCCAGTTATGATCAAACACATACTAGGAATTTGTTTTGGTGAAGTAGGTGCAGACACATCTATTCAAAAATGAAAACACAAAATACACAGAATAAACAGTATAAATATATGTACACGGTCTGTTTTTGCAAAGATGAGGACCCAATTGCTGGTAAAAATGTATTTAATGATGAGGCTATTCAGCGGAACAAGTCACTAGCATGTCCAATGACCCAACAAACAAAGGAGTGCGCACCTGAACTAAATAGGCATGACAGGAAATGAGAAACAGGTGCGGGAGATAATGGAAAGCAATGGAAAACAGTACACTGCAACACAGGAAGTAATTACAAAATAAGGGCATGAACCAGGAACTAAGGCAGGAAAGGAAACTAAAAGAGCTGACACAAGGGGGTAACGCCCACATTGTTATTATATATCACCATTTTGATGGTGCACATTACAATTCTTATGTATTAAACAGTATATATCTGGAATACTGAAAATGAATAAATATAATAGCAACAGATTGCAATAGTGGGGTGGGTGGATTTAATAAGCTAGGTGATGTATTCCACTGTAAATTCAAAGAAAACTTAACCATAACCATTTAAAATGCTACCTCGGGACTCTCCTCAGGATGGCTGTGTCTTCCAGCACAAGACATGTGTTCCATTCCTCAGGTAAAAAAAAATGCTCACGGCAAACGAGCATCCGCTGTTACTAGTGAGATAAAAATAGTTTTTCACATTAGCTGCTACAATAATAATATCGCTGTAGCTTGGTTAATAAAGAAGTCAGTTATGCAATAGGATTCCATTTGGTGTTTTTTTTTTAGGTTTTTTTGTGAGAGCTTTAGAGTCAAATTAGGTGTCTGTTGCTAGCTCATATTAACTTGTTTACTTATACTAGAATGCACAGACAAGGGAAAGCAATATGTGTTCATGTATCATACAAGGATTGTGAATGATGGGCAAAATTCTTATGGTAGAGTTCTCATTAATTAATTAATAAAGTAAATATTTTT
Source organism: Doryrhamphus excisus (assembly GCF_037039965.1). Lineage (NCBI taxonomy): Eukaryota > Metazoa > Chordata > Actinopteri > Syngnathiformes > Syngnathidae > Doryrhamphus > Doryrhamphus excisus. The sequence continues at coordinate 3,001,579 of NC_136366.1, read as the reverse complement.
TAAATTAATTAATTAATAAAAAATATTAATTAATTATTTTTAAATTAATTGGATAATTAATAAAAATATTAATTTATGTATTACCTTAATCTGTAAATGTTCATGTTTTTGATTATGTTAAAGTGTTTTTTTTCTCTGGATGTCCTATTTTTTCCACATGACTTGCAATAGCAGACTGGATGGCAGCGGAATGATAAAGGTGTAAATGAGAGGAAATGCTGAGGAAGGAAACTCACATCCTTTAATTTTCATGCATGTTAAAGGTGATATCTTGACAGTTTGAGTGCCAATTCCTTCATCTGGCAGATATCACATTCAGGAAGGAAAACGTTGGCTCTCAGCGGTGCTTACTCGTAAAGTGAGTTTGTTTTGAATTTTGCACTGCGTGACTATGATTTGACATGAACCAAATGTGGAGGGAACAAACTGGATTTAATTGTCACTCATAACAGTGTTATAATACTCTACACGTCACGCTTTATTTGCTGTGGATAAACTTTTATTCTGTCATGAAACTGCCAACTTAACACCAGTTTAAATGTTAAAAGGTATGATTTAACAATAAAAATGTGGCTTTTAAAACTCAAAATCTTATAGGATACTTTACACTGTACTCACAATTATGCATTACCTTTTGTTTTGAAGTGTTATAATACAAGGCTAAGGGTGGAATTGAACTTGGGTGTACCAGCTGTAAGGCCTGTGTGTTAACCACACCACCACCGTGCAGCCGACATGGAAACATTCATTCATTCATTCATTTTCTACCGCTTTTTCCTCACGAGAGGACTCACAGGGCACAGCCAATCACAGGGCACATATAGACAAACAACCATTCACACTCACATTCATACCTATGGACAATTTGGAGTCGCTAATTAACCTAGCATGTTTTTGGAATGTGGGAGGAAACCGGAGTACCCGGAGAAAACCCACGCATGCACGGGGAGAACATGCAAACTTCACACAGAAATGGCTGGAATTGAACTCGAGTCTACTAGCTGTAAGGCCTGCGTGCTAACCACACGACCACCGTGCAGCCCACACGGAAACATGTTCAGGTCAAAATATTTTAGCATCCATCCTTTCATTCACACAGAAATGGTGTTCCGAGTGACCTGAAACCGGATTTTTTGAAAACAGCTGGAAATAATAATAATAAAAATAATAATAATTTCACCAACCTATCGCCATCGCATGATCAGGAGTGAGCTTTGACGACAAGCCAACATCGGTGAATATTTCAACTAGCATGACTGAGTCGAGGTTGCACGGCGGTTGTGTGGTTAGTGCACAAACTTCACAGCTAGGAGACCAGGGTTCAATTCCACCCTCGGCCATCTCTGTGTGGAGTTTGCATGTTCTCCCCGTGCATGCGTGGGTTTTCTCCGGGTACTCCGGTTTCCTCCCACATTCCAAAAACATGCTAGGTTAATTAGCGACTCCAAATTGTCCATAGGTATGAATGTGAGTGTGAATGGTTGTTTGTCTATATGTGCCCTGTGATTGGCTGGCCACCAGTCCAGGGTGTACCCCGCCTCTCGCCCGAAGACAGCTGGGATAGGCTCCAGCACCCCCCGTGACCCTCGTGAGGAAAAGCGGTAGAAAATGAATGAATGAATTGACTAATAAGCAAACACAAGTAGTGACCCCAACGTGATGGCGAAGGTATTGCAGCATCATTGCCCCCCCTCTGGCCTTCGTTCCCTCAAGTCGTCCCCGACAGTTGCTGAAAAGGCTTTATTAAAAAAAAAACAACAACAACTAGAATGCGAGAGAGCAGAAAATGACAGGCTGACATGCAGATTTTTTTCTGCATGTAACGTTTTAGTAATCTGGCACAATGTGGATGCAAATTTTTTTCAATCTGCCATTTGTTCACTTCCTGCTTTCTATAATACAGTTTAAGTTTGTTTTTTTTTTTTTAATAATGCACCTCGTACTGAAGTACAAGGTGATATGAGCATCCAATGCCATAATGGGTACCATAGTAAGTGTCAATATAGTGATATATATAGCACATCATGACTGGTTCAAGACTCTTCATCCTTGTATTTAGCAAACATCAACTGCTTGTATTGTTTCTTGAATTGGCTCATCGTTGTGCATTGTTTGAGTTCCCTAACTATATACAGTTATCTACATATTGACCCATTTTTTTTGCACGGTTTTTGTTCTTTTTTTTTGGTGCAGTTTTTATTACTGAGTCTAACAGCCTTCACACACTTTGGATGTAGCATCCTGTCACTAACGGAGCTCCTTAGTGCATCGAGTATGTGTATGTGAGGGGGTGGGAGACTTTGATCATCATGGAGGACAGGTTGGCTGTCATCCTCTGGTTACTCACCTCCTCCACCTGTTCCAGAGGACGTCCCATGACGGAGGTGGCCTTTTTAATCAGCTTATCTACCCTCTTCCTGTCAGCTGCTGTGATGCCGCTTCCCCCATCAGACCACACCATAGAAGATGGCAGAGGCCATTGCTGAGTCATAAAAGGTCTTCAGGTGTGTCCCATGCACTTTAAAAGACCGCAGCCTCCTGAGCAGATGCAGTCTGCAGTTTTTCTGGTGACGGAGATGAGAACTGAATCATACGTGGTATTGATCGTAATACACCGACTCCTTATAGTTCTTTTATTTTTAAGTCTTGAAAAATGGTGGAACCATCCTGGATCCAGTAGAACCACAGCTTGTCAGAATCACACACGACACATCTGCGAGCATCCAGAAAGAAAAAAAGCAATGAAGTTTCTTTCCCAGATGGAAATGGATGCAACTTGACAAGTCAAAAGTGACTCAACATGTCAGCTCTAAATAGACAGGCAGTTATTATCATTAGAGCTAATTTCATCTTCCGCCCTTTAGTCTCCACTGTTAGTCAATCATTGCATGGGATGTGCATATTCTTGGCTGTTCATTGCCATAAATGTAAATTCATTTCAAACACTGATTCTTTTGGAGTTTTGGAACCGCGAGTGGGTTGATTTCTTTGTCCTTTCCAACACGTATTTTTCAAAACAGGGAATTAGTTAGAATGTGAGTGTTGTGATCATACCTAATAAACATTTGCATTTGTAAATGAGGGAAAATCTTCGGAAAATATTATAATTTTCAGCAGAAATGAAGACATGTTGTTGACATGATCTCGCTGATACATGGACACCACCTGCGTGTTTTACTGTGAGTTATTTCTTGAATTCAATAGTGTTTCCTACTTCAAGTCTCGACTTTTCTGATTGATCATGGCTGTGAAATAACCCCAAACGGAGCCAAATAAAGTTGCAAGTGTCAGAATTTTGATATTAATTCAAGATAAAATAACCTTAGTAAGTAAAAATAACCTTAAATGTTCATTTAACCGTTTTATTCATGATTTATACGCAGATAGATACATAGTATATGCATATAAAACTATAAAAGGTTGTGTGAAAGTGGACCTATTATGCTTATCCGGCACTTTGTATTGAGTTGTGAACTCCTATAGAGCAGCTACACAATAACCCACACAGAAAGCTTTCTAGATCTTCCAGAATCTGCACCTATTCCAGCTGTATTAGTATTACATCTACTGGGCTGTGATTGGTCAAACCCCCAAGACAAAACAATACAGCAAAGTGGGGGTAAGGGCAGGCTTACAGCTTGTACACAAGCACGCCCATATAAGGAAGTCCAACACACTGTGACATCACAGTGATCCGGTGTGGGAAAAAAACTCTCTGAAAGCGAGTGTTCAGAGCCATGCCGAACTTCTCTCAGAAAAATGGAAAAAGCATTATAGAGACCTGTGGCATAACTGTTAGCATGGTTAGCATGGTTAGCATGGTTAGCATGGACGGGCGATGGAGCTGACTTCCCATTCTTGTTTCTTGTATTCTTGTAATAACAAACTAATATAGGCTGCTAACTAGGTCATTTTGTGATAATAATACTTTAATAACACAGTCGGACTTCAGTCAGAAGTGTTTTACCTTTTACTGCAATTCCATGTGTACTGATCTCAGGTCAGCTTTCTGTACATGACAGCGTTGCTTACACACAAACCTCACGGCTTGTCGACAAATGCAACAATGGCATATTCCCTTGGCCACATGTACTTTTCATTAACACCCCCCATGCTGTTCCCCCCAAGGTTTCTCCTAAAAAGCAGGGGTTATTAGAAGTTGCAGGGCATTAGCTGTTGATGTCTTAACACTTGTAAATGAATCCTCCGCCCCTCCTAATCTGTCTCTTTAATGCACTATAGATTTTATTTCAGCTCATGTAATATCACATTCTCAATAATGATCATCAAGCTGACACTGCTGTCCCCTCCTGCAGAAATTAAATCTTGCCACTGAGTGCAAAACTAATAAAAGATGTTGCCCAAGGAAATAAAAAAAATTAATATGATGAATCGCGAACAGCAGGGATTTGTATTCAGTTGCACGCGACAATTACACCAAAAGTCAGAATTTATCAGCTGCTTGCCTCTCAAAGGCTCAATAATGGGTCGGCGTCACTAAGCACGCTGGGCAGGAACCCACTGACACCATCACATTAATAGAAATGTACAAACACTCTGCTCTCATGGGGATGCACATACAGTGTGCAAACACATGCTTGAGCATACAAACTGCCGACAAACATAGCGATGCTGAAATGCTACAAGAAAAAAAACTTTTTTGTGTTGTCACTGCAACTTTTTGACACACACACAGTAACCATAATTGTGATGGGTGCCTATTTCTTATTACACCAACTTACACTCTTATTAGGTGGAAGTATCTGGAACTGCATTATTCAACTAGGTAAGTTAATTGAGAACCAATACATTAACAAATCCGGTTAATTGGTTCCAGTCGCGACTGTGGTTAGTGAATTTCTGCAAAATAACATCCCTTATTTATAAACAAAATATTGTAGTTAAGACCATAGCACCCATACAGTGTAAATAAACCTGTGTGTGTAGCTATAAATGTGTTCTGGACATGTGGACACAAACTGACGTCGGGGGTTCAAGATGAGTTTTAGCTCGATTATAGCTGTTGTTGTTATGTTTATTATTGTGGTGTTGTGAAATTATTCAAACCTGCAATAAATGCCTGTTGTTCTGGCTATCAAGTCTGATGCTTGTGTGTGAGTGTGTGTGTCAACTACTGACACCTAGTGACCAGTGTTTAATATGGCATGCATCTTCTGAGTGCCTTATACTGTATGTTTGTATTTTAGTTCTACAGTATTATCCCAAGGGTGTCCAAAGGTTTTCCACTAAGCTAAGAGTGAGGGGGGCAGTTTTAGTTCCGGGGTGAATTACTGCATGTACAATCCCCTAGGCGCTACATGGGCTACAAAAAAAGTGTTTGAAATGAAAGTGAAGTGTCCAGTGTGACATCGGGGTACTGGGACTACAAAGTCAGCTTCCACATTCTCTAAAAAAATGGCACCTGGTAACAAAAAAGGTGTTTTTAGGCCAAAATAAGCCCCTTTCATCTTGATTTCAGGTAGTGAACTATGCGGGTAGCTTATAAAATTAATACATATGTTTTATTATTAAAAAAAACCTTAAACTGTATTATAGAAAGCAGGAAGTGAACAAATGTCACAGTTACTGATTGTAAAAGTACCAGATGGAGGGGTAGGATTTAATAAGCTTTGCTTCTTCCTACTCCTTTTGGACATGTGGAACTGTGAACTGATTTATGTGATGCATTCAATTGTAATCTGATGCATGTTCAAATGAAATAAAACCATTACCATTACCATTACAGTATGTTTGATATCAAGTGCAGGCAAGACTATGTGAAACTACGAGCTTCCACTTAGCTGCTTGTAATAAACCACTGGACAAACATCTCCCCCAGCAGCTCACACCTAACTTCCCTTTCATCCTCCTCTCCTTTCTCTTCTACGACTATTTCCCTGGCCTCTGCCATCCCTCCTCTTTCTCCTCTGGCTGCTACTTGACAGTTGGAGCTGGCCAGGGTAACCTTCTTCACTTCCCACGGGTTTGAAGGGTGCAGCTCTAAAGCTGGAGGCCCCACGCCCCAGCGGCTCCCTGACTTGCCCCCAGTGAATAGGCAGTGAAGTGCATGCAAGTCTGGGTCACTCTGCTTGGTGCGAGCTGCCGGCCTCAAGGCTCGGTCTAGCACTTCTCTTGCTGTGAAATATGGCCAGACACAGGCTGCCAGGCAGTGACTTGACCTCCTCAAATTGATGTGGCACACGCTGGCAGAGTTCTCACCGCTGCCACCGAGGTTGAAAACAATCTGCCCTCTTTTCAGTTCCCACTTTTTACTTTGTTTTTAGAACACGCTTTTCCCTTATTATATTAACTGTGCTTCGGATGAATCTCTAACTTTGTTCCTGGAACATGACCACCGCATTGTGTGGATGTCTATGGGCGGGGCCAGTTCTGGGTGGGATATGGACAGAAAAAAAAATTCTTTATGCATTCCCACATAGTACCAGCATTTTGGAGCAAATATGAGGTAAAAGAAAAAGGGGGAAAATACATCCAAATACATCCATACATCCCTCATGTACATTGTAGAAGAGTAGATGGTGCGTTCAATGACCATCAAAAAGTAGGACAAATCACAGCTTGCATTAAACATTAAAAAACTGTGGGATTTCTAATTAATAGTAACAGCATTGTAATAAAATATTTAAGTAATAAACTGATTAATTTTTATGTATTTTAATGTGTTTTAAAAGAGAAATTAAGTTACACTGAGTTTGCAATTTGAATTATATGTTCTATGATTATTGCCCTGTGTTGTAAGGTATTTTCATTTGTACATTTCATGAAGGAAAAGTGCATTGAGGCAAATCTTTAATAATAATAATAATAATAATAATAATTTCTGAATATTCCTACATGGGCTTTTTTAATGACAAGCATTTAGGATTTAAAACCAGTATTATAAATTTAAAAAATCTTATTTTGAGCTGACACAAATAATAAAAAGCACCTTTTGTGTCAGTGCTAAAAGTGCTAATATGCTAATACTAAAGAAAAATAGTCACACAAAAATATGCTTTTTGACTATATTGTTTTAAATAATGGCCCATAGTTCCGAAATTGATATCTTTTATATACAATTTGATTATATACATATCGTTGTAGTTGCACATCAAATGTTTACAAGATTTCCGCTACTTATTATAGAAATAAACATATTCCTATCTGCGATTAAATGTGATTAATTCTGAGTTAATTATGGATTAAATGTGATTAATCACAATCAAATATTTTTTATCGATTGACAGCCCTAGTATTTATAAAAAACATTGAGAGTCAAAAGAAACTTTGAGGTACACATGTATACATACTGTATACATATTTCATACTTGTAGGAGGGTTGTAATTCTACCTTGCGGCTGTGATAGTGATAATGAATAATTGTTATGTTGTCACGGTTCTTTGCTTCATTGCACATGGGTTAGATTTTTCTTTATGTTTTCTCAACAGATGATTCATATTTCATATGAGAAAAATACAATTTAGGGCTTCAAAATAAAAATTATGTTAAAAAATACGGTCTCAATGTTTCTATTGACTGTCAGTGTATGTTGCATATGTACACACACACACACACACACATAACATATAATATATAGTCAGTATACATATGTATATATACTGTACTTTGTATATATTTGTATGTATATACAGGATATATATTTTTTAATTTCAGCAATCATTGAGATCTTGTACTTTAATTGAAGTTGTGACATTGTGAAAGTGTTTTCCAAACATTCCTCATTCTTTTGTCTTCTGAAATGTAAAAAAAAAAATAGTATATAAGTATAAGTATTAAAAAAAACATCTTCAGTATATTGCATGGATTATTCTTAGCATTCTGCTACTTTCTCTGTGTCCATCTGTAGTTGCATGTTGTATTTTTTTGAGTGACGTTTCCAGGCTAAATTGGCCTGTCTCAGTCAGGGAAGTGTCTATGTTTAGTGTCAGATAATGTTCACTGACGAGTCGGGGGAGTGTGAGATTAAAGACGAGCCACTGATAATTATACCCGACTCCGCAGTTGTCCTAAACCTCCTCAGCGAGTTGAAAGAATTTTCCTTCTGATGAGCAAAAAACAGGAGGACGATGAGGAAGAGGGAGCAGAAAAAGTGAAGAGGTGAAGCTACTCTTTGAAATAAGGTTTCCCATTACTGTCACGGCCTCTGTTGAGTGCTGTCTTCTCAGTGTTCGGCGAACGTCATTCTGGCCAACGCTAAGATTCAAACGCCGGGTTTTGTCAATTTTAGCTGTTGGTGAAATTTGCCACAAAGGCTAGTCAAAACGTAATTGCTAAGGGCCTCCAACCCAAGAAAGATAACTACAATGATGCAGGCATCCACACTTGATAATAATTGTGCAGTAAACGGCAAGCGCATGCTGTGAGCCCCTGCTGTGCTAACAGCATCTTTCCTTCTCTCTTGCCTTGCAGTACGCAGCGGTGGCTCCTTCTCAAACCGTTTCTGATATTTCACTCGAGCTTATCAACAACAAATACACACAAGATTGAGTGGTTTATGAATTGTGTTGCCTTTTTAACCTGAATACGCTGTTGACTTTATTTTCATGCGACAACATTGGCTGGGTGGTGGCGGAGTATTTGTTTGTGTTGAAGGGAACGTTGACATCTGTCCACTCTATGACTATTAACAATCTAAAAATGTTCTGAAGCAATGATTTAAAAGAAAGCTTTGTAAATTACTACATGTGTGAGGATTTAAAAAAAAAAGAAAAAAACCCCAAAAAAACTTAAACTGTATTATGGAAAGCAGGAAGTGAACAAATGTAATGTCTGTGATGCAGAAAAACAAATTTATCAGAATGCAACAAGCTTGTTTTAATTTGGCAGATAATGTCAGATTTATACTTGGACTACTTTGGAGTATATTAGGAAAGCAGGAAGTGAACAAATGTAATGTCTGTGATGCAGAAAAACAAATTTATCAGAATGCAACAAGCTTGTTTTAATTTGGCAGATAATGTCAGATTTATACTTGGACTACTTTGGAGTATATTAGGAAAGCAGGAAGTGAACAAATGTAACAGTTACTGATTGTAAAAGTACCAGATGGAGGGGTAGGATTTAATAAACTTTGCTTCTTCCTACTCCTTTTGGACATGTGGAACTGTGAACTGATTATGTGATGCATTCAATTGTAATCTGATGCATGTTCAAATGAAATAAAACCATCACCATTACCATTCTTCGATACATTGATGCATCGATTTATATTCCTATGTGTCCGGCAAAGTTTCCATTCAGGCGACATACATACTGTATAAAAAGTGATCAATCAATTGGGGGTAAAGTTGGACACTTGCGGAAGTTGCAAAAATGAAACTAAGCAAAAACAATTTCAGAACTGAAATGTAGAATAAATATGTTAGAAAAGTGTCGAAAAAAATTCACTGACCAGGATTGAACAAGGAGATGACCACTGAACAACCTGAGTAAGGGGCATTGAAATTCTAAAAAAAACTCACAGAAAATACTAAATTATGGAGAAAACGTGTGCGTATGGGGAGGTACGTATAATCATAAAAACAGGACACAAAAAAAACAGGCCACTTTTATATTTATTCAGCTATAATTGGGAAATAATACATTGGAATATAATTTCACTTTTCCTTCCTTTTCTGTCTATTTTTCATGACACTCTAATGTTTTCTGAGTCCCGGAGACGATGGTATTACAATCATTATGATCACTCTGAAGTGCATGATTGCAGGACCTGGCAGGGGATGATATTCCATGCTGAGGTTAAGCCTGTGTGCAGCGCTTAAATGACAGAGCATATATTAATATGAAATCCATCCAATTATCACTAATGGAGCTCTCTGGTGTGATACAGTACCCCGTCATTTCAGGTCCATGAGCAAATCCTCACTATCTGTTTTTTTTTTTTCGTTTTTTTTTTTTAGACTTTAGCTTTACTCGTGCCTGGCTTGTCTGTTTATTTGATGAATGATTAAATCATTTTTTTACTTTAATGTTTAATGGGTCAGTAAACAAATTAATTACTATGGCTTATCAGTAGGGATGTTCCAATCAGGATTTTATGCGGTCGATCCCGATCATCCATCCAAATGGTAGAGGAACTTTGTAGCGACACACCAGCTGCTCAGAACATGCCCGAAAATAGTGCACTTTGCTGGGCCACAGTTGGTGACTCATCCTGCTCGATACTCTGGTTCTCCTGATAGTAGTGTTGTGTGCTAGTAGTAATGTTATGATATTTGATTAGGGCTAATCAACAGGTACATTTGGTCAAACCCAAATGTGTGTCAGTCTGTCTTGACCTCAGGTGCACAAACTACAGTTAAATGTAAATTTAAAAAGCAGATACAAAAAAGTTATTGGCGATCCAGTATGGTATCAGAAGCAAAAAGTTATTGTATCTATCATACAATCTTAAAAATAAGATATTGTGCATCTCTAATCCATTCACCATATTTGGACCACAAATGGATGCTTTTTCGTGGAATAATGTCTTGCAGTGATTCTGCCAATATCCTCCTGCTGTAACACCGGCTTGCCAGTCCGATTGCACCGTGGACCATTGTACTGCAATGATTAAGGCTGCTCAAGTTCTCCAATCTACTCTCCTTCCTCTCTTAGTTTATTGTCTTTGTAGCATGTGTCAAGATCTGTTGTGAGTGCCACTTAATGAAGCCATACCTGAATTTATTTGCCTTTGTTTTGCCGAAGACCGAGGGAGGAGGTACCAATTAATAGAATGTAAGAGCACACAGTGATTTATAATTAACAAGCATGCAGCTTATAGTAAACACTTAAGCAATAGCCCAGGAGAGAGACAAGAAGTGGAGAAAGAACTGAACAGGCGGAAAAGAAGGTTGAAAAAAAAAAAATAGTTGATTTGTCCCTTGGTGGATGAGCGGAGTCCTTGTGGCTGACGGGAGCTGTCTAAAGCGGCTAAATGAATAATCATCTGTGAGTTAGACTGCAGACAAACGCTTAACGAGGACGATTTGAACCTTGCTGACATGAGGGGGCCAGAGATAGAGAAAGCTACTGCAAGAGAGCAAACATACTCGTCTTTCACATGAATGGCTCTCATCTTATACGGACGTGAAGTTGTTATATTCAATTGTCACATCTAGATGGCGTCTTATATATTAAACATTGTTATTGACTTACCTGTAAAGAAAAGTTGTTTGTGGAATTATTGGAATCCCCACTTGCATTTTCAGTAGTTTGAAATTAAAACAAAGTGAGGCCCAGGGGGATTTTCAGCCTACTGCATTGTCTAAAAATAATAATTGAACAAGGCAACTAAAAAAAAAAAAAAGAAAAATCTGCCGTAATTTTACAATTAACAATACAATACAATTTAACAATAACTGAAAAAATATAAAATAATATAATAATAATAATATAAAAATATACAAAAATATATAAATATAAAATATACAAAATATATTTAAAAAATTGACAAATAATAATATAAAATATTAAAAGAAAAAAAGTTGTCATCCAATAAGAAAAAGTTTGATTTTACGAGAATAATGTAACATTGTGAGTATTATAAAGTTGAAATGTTACAAGAATAAGATGTTGAAATTGTAATATTTTCATAAACAAAACAATGAAAAAAGTACTATTTTTTTTACTAGGTTGCAAAAAAGAGTGAAAATATGGCACTAGGTCATAATTCTCAAAATAAATTTTATAAGACGATAGTTGAACCGGTACAAAAAATGAAGAAATTGGATGACAATAAAGTCGAAATACTGACCTGCCCAGTTGAAAAATTAAATATGCATTTGGCACATTTGAACGCAGATCGTTGAGCTGCATAAGCAGGGCCTCTCACAGCATGCCATTGCTGCTGAAGTTGGACGCAGTAAGATGCAGTTTTTTTTTTTTTAATCTTAAGCATTACAGAACAAAAAAGTCAAGCGGTAGACCCAAAAAAAATCACACCTGCACTGAGTCGGAGTATCTGATGGGCTGTCCGTCAAGACACGGAGCGGTCCTGGACCAAAAATTAAGGCTCTTACTTGTGCCGACTCCAGCGCAACAACCATCAGATGGCATTTGCAGGAAAGGGAATAAAAACCAAAAACACCAAAAAAAATTCCAAGATTTCATCTCCATCAATGCCGCAAAACAGCCCACTTAGATTTTGCCAGAGAGCATCAAACATGGGACATTGAGAGGTGGAAAAAAAAGTTTTATTCTAAAACCTTGATGGCTTCCAACGTTACAGGCATGACAAGGAGATCCAACCTGAGATGGTTTCTACCCGGCACAGAAGAGGGGGGTCCATCATGATCTGGGCTGCTTTTTCATTCAGTGCACTGGAGTTTCACATGGTGCAGGGTCGTCAAACGGTGGATGGCTGTGGGCCATGAACTGTGTGGTAACTGCGTTTTTTTTTTTTTTCAACAGGACAACGCCACAGTTCACATTGGTCGCTTGACAAAATACTTCTTCAGGGAGAATAACATCACTCTTTTGGACCATCTTGCATTTTCCCCTGGTTTAAATTTTATAGAGATCATTTGGGGATGGATGGCAAGAGAAGTTTATAAAAATGGCCATCAGTTCCAGACAGTTGATACCCTTGGTGAAGCCATCTTCACCACTTGGTGCAATGTTCCAAATAGCCTCCTGGAAACACCATCAAGCATGCCCAAACCCATTTTTGGAGTGATTAACAAGAACGGTGGAGCTACTCATTACTGAGACCTACTGAGACATTTTTTTCTTTTGCTTTGTATAGGTTCTGAATAGGTTTTCCATCGGCAATAAAATTTAAAAAAGGGTAAATATGTCAACATCTAACACAGGAAACACAAGATTAGTGTGTTTTGGTGTCGGGAACCCTATACCTCAATGTTATATAGCTCAATGTTTATCATATGCATGTATCATCTACAGCACACAACACAACAGTGAGCCCAAATGTCGACTCTGACACTAAAACTAGGAATAGTCTGCAGCTCAGGAGGTCCTGGTCCACAAATTGGCCTATTTCAGAGAGAAATGTCATGGTTGGCTAACATTATTCAAATGATGTGTTGTTCACTGGGAGGCATATGTTTTAGGTGTTGTACAATGGCTTTTTAATGGTTCAGCCAGTACGCGCTAATATACAATAAAGCACAAATGAAGACAGCAGTGTCCTGCAGGGTTCCCACGATAACATTTCAAAATCTTTAAATGCTGATTGGCCATCTGGTATTGTTTTGTGTCACTTCCTATTAAGCTCATTGATCCTCCCTCCCTGTCTGCGGCATGTGGTTGATCATCATGGATCAGTGTGTACGCCCGGAATATGAATATGCTTTGATTACTCCACATGATGGTCTCTGTCTATGGCTTTGCTGATGCAGGCCCTACGGCTACACTTGTGTTGACTGTGGGCCTGATTGGGCTGTTTATGTGACAATGGCGGATAAGGGAATATACGCTATGATGTCATCATAGTGTACTTTCAATATATTTACATGCACTAAAAAAACAAAATTAGTGCTTTTTGAAGGAGTATTCAACTGCCATATCACAGTTAATTCCTATTCGGATATTTGTTGTTGGCAAAAATCTGGCAAAGTTAAGGTTACAAACAGGGCTGCACGGTGGTCTAGTGGTTAGCGCGCTGACCTCACAGCTAGGAGACTAGGGTTCAATTCCACCCTCCGCCATCTCTGTGTGGAGTTTACATGTTCTCCCAGTGCACGTGTGGGTTTTCTCCGGTTTCCTCCCACATTCCAAAAACATGCTAGGTTAATTAGCGACTCCAAATTGTCCATAGGTATGAATGTGAGTGTGAATGGTTGTTTGTTTATATGTGCCCTGTGATTGGCTGGCCACCAGTCCAGGGTGTACCCCGCCTCTTGCCCGAAGACAGCTGGGATAGGCTCCAGCCCCAAAAAACCCTCAAAAAATTTGAAAAAAATACAGGCTGCACGGTGATCTAGTGGTTAGCGCGCAGACCTCACAGCAAAGAGGCACGAGTTCAATCTCACCCTCGGCCATCTCTGTGTGGAGTGTGCATGTGTGGGTTTTCTCCGGGTACTCCTCCCACATTCCAAAAACATGCTAGGTTAATTAGCCACTCCAAATTGTCCATAGGTATGAATGTGAGTGTGAATGGTTGTTTGTCTATATGTGCCCTGTGATTGGCTGGCCACCAGTCCAGAGTGTACCCCGCCTCTTGCCCCAAGACAGCTGGGATAGGCTCCAGCACCCCCCATGACCCTCGTGAGGATAAGCGGTAGAAAATGAATGAATGAATGAGAAACAGGACCGTTTTTGTGCATTTGTGCACAAAAAACCCTCAAAAATTTGGAAAAAAATACAGGCTGCACGACAGTCGAGAGGTTAGCGCGTAGACCTCACAGCGAGGAGACACAAGTTCAATCCCACCCTCGGCCATCACTGTGTCATCATGAGTGGGTTTTCTCCGGGTACTCCTCCCACATTCCAAAAACATGCTAGGTTAATTAGCGACTCCAAATTGTCCATAGGTATGAATGTGAGTGTGAATGGTTGTTTGTCTATATGTGCCCTGTGATTGGCTGGCCGCCAGTCCAGTCCAGGGTGTACCCCGCCTTTCGCCCCAAGACAGCTGGGATAGGCTCCAGCACCCCATGCGACACCTCATGAGGAAAAGCAATAGAAAATGAATGAATAAATGAAGTTCCAAACATATTTCCTCCACAGCCTAAGATAAAGAAGACCTTATGATATATTTAAAATGCACTCTACAAGTTTCCTTCGTACTTTAGAGTAGTAGCAAAAGATCGTAGAGGAGCAGGCAGCTATATTTTCTCTATGCCTATGAGGAGCATCACAGCAACAAGAGCCAAATCAGATTTACACACACAATAAAAGGTTACTGACAACACGTAAGAGTTGTAGAAAATAATATTTGACCAATAACAACTTGCATGTAGTATCTCTTCGACTTGTTTAGAAAGCCACATAGATAAATGAGGTGAAATGACCAAAATCACCCCACTGGTTTTTTGGAGGAACACAGAGTTTGGCGAACAATCAAATTAGATGAAGTGCATGTAAACTCGGACAGAGAAGCGTGAAAACACGGAGAGAAGGAACTTTGGCAGAACTCCAACTAATGTGTGCATGTAAACGTAGTATGTGTTGCTTTGGCATCATCAAAGAGCAAACAGGCACTTTTAGGCTCCTAGCTGTATTATTATTCCATTTACACAAAAGTCTTATTTGATATTTTTGAATTACCATTACTGCATTGATAAGTCATTTGCGTCATGGCATTTTTTTTTTAAAACACCAGATCTACATGATTTTAATTTAGGTTGCCATTTCCATAGCAGTGTGAAATAAGTGCACTCTTGTACCCTCGGCATCTGGTGTTTCATCTTTAGCAGAAATGGAGGGACTGCAATCCTGAGAATAAGCAAAAATGGAGCCAAAGGTTCCATTCATTCATTCATTTTCTACCGCTTTTCCTCACGAGGGTCGCAGGGCTTGCCGGAGCCTATCCCAGCTGTCTTTGGGGGAGAGGCGGGGTACACCCTGGACTGGTCGCCAATTAACCTAGCATGTTTTTGGAATGTGGGAGGAAACCGGAGTACCCGGAGAAAACCCACACATGCACGGGGAGAACATGCAAACTCCACACAGAGATGGCCGAGAGTGGAATTGAATCCTGGTCTCTGAGCTGTGAGGTCGGCACGCTAACCACTCGACCGCCGTGCCGCCCAGAAGTACGACTGAATTCAAGAAATAACACAGCAAAACAGGAAGTTGATGAATGTAAAAGCAACCTTAAATATTCACTTATCCATTTTATTCCTCATTCAAATTCATTAATAATTACTTTTTGCATGCAAAACCATAATTGTAAAACGATAAAAAAGCATTTAGCGTTAACCACTGATGACATCATAGATGGGCGAAATAGCTAAACTCTGGTTTCGGGGTCCATTTTCCAAGACCTATTATGCTCATTGTTTTGATTTATTCAGATTAGAGTAAATTTCATGCTGTTATCAGTCAGTAAGTATAAACCCGCATGTGACAGCCCATTTAACCATTTTAGAGACATGTGAGACATGTGGGCTGTGACGAGATCAATTTATTGATAGATGGATACTATATACTTTACTCATCCCGTGGGGGGAATTAATGATTAAAGGAGTTAACTAAATTAAGGGCGGACTGACACTATGTCAATCATGGGTCCATGTCAGAGCTAAAGTCCAGCACGTTTTGGCGAGTGTGAGCGTTCTTATATATGCTTAATTTCCATGTGCTTCCCCTTCTTTGGCGTGATCGGCATAGGCGGGCACAATTGCATGCGTTTATAAAATATAAAAAAAATATATATAAAATACGGTAATGGTAATGGTTATATTTATTTGAACATGCATCAGATTACAATTGAATGCATCCCATAATCAGTTCACAGTTCCACATGTCCAAAAGGAGTAGAAGAAGCAAAGCTTATTAAATACTACCCCTCCATCTGGTACTTTTACAATCAGTTACATTTGTTCACTTCCTGCTTTCCTAATATAGTTTTTTTTTTTTTTTGTAATTTAATTTTTGTCACGTACCAAAATACGAGGTGATATGACCATACAATGACATATTCGGTACCATATCAAAAAATAGACACCATAGGCATCTACTGCACGGGTTAAAAGTCCAGTTTATTGCACATTGTATCATTCCTCAGTTCTTCTGTTGTTGTTCGCCTCCAGTTTGATGGCACGGGGGACAAAGGAGTTTAGGGGAGAACAGGCCCTATGCTCTTCCCGAGGCCTGAGAAAAAGTCATTTCCAGCAACCACGTATCATTTAGACAAGATCTCAATCATTTAGTTGCTCTCTATTGTGTCCGTGTTAATTATATAAATTACCTCAAATGACAAAGTATCAAAGTATTAATATTTTGATTTGAGAATTGATTTTAGTGCATAAAGATCTGGTATCAGAGGTATCAATATTTCAGTATACAGTGAAGAAAATAAGTATTTGAACACCCTGCTATTTTGCTATTTCTCCCACTTAGAAATCATGGAGGGGTCTGAAATTTTCATCGTAGGTGCATGTCCACTGTGAGAGAGATAAACTAAAAAGAAAAATCCAGAAATCACAATGCATGATTTTTTAACAATTTATTTGTGTGATACAGCTGCAAATAAGTATTTGAACACCTGTGTATCATCTAGAATTCTGACCCTGAAAGACCTGTTAGTCTGCCCATTAGAAGTCCACCTGCACTCCATGTATCATCCTGAATCAGATGCACCTGTTTGAGGTCGTTAGCTGCATAAAGACACCTGTCCACCCCATACAATCAGTAAGACTTTAACTTGTAACATGGCGAAGACCAAAGAGCTGTCCAAAGACACCAGAGACAAAATTGTACACCTCCACAAGGCTGGAAAGGGCTACGGAGCAATTACCAAGCAGCTTGGTGAAAAAAGGTCCACTGTTGGAGCTATCATTAGAAAATGGAAGAAGCTAAACATGACGGTCAATCTCAATCGGAGTGGAGCCCCATGCAAGATATCACCTCGTGGGGTCTCAATGATTCTAAGAAAGGTGAGGAATCAGCCCAGAACTACACGACAGGACTTGGTCAATGACCTGAAAAGAGCTGGGACCACCGTTTCCAAGGTTACTGTAGGTAATACACTAAGACGTCATGATGTGAAATCATGCATGGCACGAAAGGTTCCCCTGCTTAAACCAGCACATGTCAAGGCCCGTCTTAAGTTTGCATATGACCATTTGGATGATACAGAGGAGTCATGGGAGAAAGTTTTATGGTCAGATGAGACCAAAATAGAACTTTTTGGTCATAATTCCAATAAGCGTGTTTGGAGGAAGAAGAATGAAGAGTACAATCCGAAGAACACCATCCCTACTGTGAAGCATGGGGGTGGTAGCATCATGCTTTGGGGGTGTTTTTCTGCACATGGGACAGGACGAGTGCACTGCATTAAAGAGAGGATGACTGGGGCCGTGTATTGTGAGATTTTGGGGAACAACCTCCTTCCCTCTGTCAGAGCATTGAAGATGGGTCGTGGCTGGGTCTTCCAACACGACAACGACCCGAAGCACACAGCCAGGAAAACCAAGGAGTGGCTCCGTAAGAAGCATATCAAGGTTCTAGCATGGCCCAGCCAGTCTCCAGACCTGAACCCAATCGAAAATCTTTGGAGGGAGCTCAAACTCCGTGTTTCTCAGCGACAGCCCAGAAACCTGACTGATCTAGAGAAGATCTGTGTGGAGGAGTGGGCCAAGATCCCTCCTGCAGTGTGTGCAAACCTGGTGAAAAACTACAGGAAACGTTTGACCTCTGTAATAGCAAACAAAGGCTACTGTACCAAATATTAACATTCATTTTCTCAGGTGTTCAAATACTTATTTGCAGCTGTATCACACAAATAAATTGTTAAAAAATCATGCATTGTGATTTCTGGATTTTTCTTTTTAGTTTATCTCTCTCACAGTGGACATGCACCTACGATGAAAATTTCAGACCCCTCCATGATTTCTAAGTGGGAGAAATAGCAAAATAGCAGGGTGTTCAAATACTTATTTTCTTCACTGTATATCAATTTAATGTTTTTTGTTTATTGGGTTTGCATGCAGAATACCGGTTAACCTAAAAATGTCTGATTTTACTTTTCCAATCCAAATCCATATATTTTTTGACATTCACAAAAAAAAAAAACATCCTCCCCTGCTGAATTAACAGTACCCTTCTACCAACAACTCTCCCTTCCTCAATTATTGACATTAGTACTAGACAAAAAGGCATCAGAGGAAGTCTTAAAGCAAAGCCACAATCACTGATTTAAGTTTTTCTCAAATGCCATTTTTCCCCCCTTTTGCTAAGAGGATTTGTGTCTGGTCTCTCTCTCTCCCACTTGGACAAAGTCACCCCTCACACTAGCGCTGAGTGAAAGTAGTGTCTTGCCGCTAGCTGTCGTACTAATGACATTTATCCAAATGGAAATGCAAGAGAAGGAGGATGCTTTTGATGCAGATTCCCACACCATCACACACATGACTGTAGAGATATACTGTAGATGCACGGTATAAAAAAAAAACCTGTGTGAGACTGGCAAGACATCAAACGATTGGCCGGTTCAATGGCATGTATGCTCAGTCACACATGTATAATTATTCATGCATACATGCACACCTCCATAGCTTATCCCCTTACTGGCCACCAGTCAAAATGAGCCTTATTCTCAGGGGTTTATATTTTCTCCTGGCCGCGCTTGGCTCGGCACACACAGTTAAGATGGCAGCCAAACAATCTCTCCCCTCACTACTACCGTTTCTTCTTTTCTAATGCTAATGCCTGGATGACTATATTCCCTTTTTCACTTGCATACAAGAGAGCCAAATTTCCGATTTCCTCCTGTGACCATATTTTATTGCATCTAGGTCAAAAGCTGCTTTAAAGCAAAGGCGACAGTCTAATGGTTTATCGTCAAACTATATACACTAAGTTCATTCATTCATTCATTTTCTACCGCTTTTCCTCACGAGGGTCGCTGGGGGTGCTGGAGCCTATCCCAGCTGTCTTCGGGCGAGACCTGGACTAGTCGGCAACCAATCACAGGGCACATATAGACAAACAACCATTCACACTCACATTCATACCTATAGACAATTTGGAGGCGCTAATTAACCTAGCATGTTTTTAGAATGTGGGAGGAAACCGGAGTACCTGCAGAAAACCCACGCATGCACGGGGAGAACATGCAAACTCCGCACAGAGATATCCGAGGGTGGAATTGAACTCAGGTCTCCTAGCTGTGAGGTCTGCGTGCTAACCACACGACCGCCGTGCAACCGAGTCAGCCCATTTACAGTAAATTAAAATAAAGCTCTGTTCTGTGGCGGACTTTTAACACGGGCACAATTCATGTTTTTAGTGAATTTAGGTGTTTTCTTTGGTACTTAAATACTTTTTAAAGTGAAATCTCTGTTATGTAAGTGTACTGAACTCAGTAATACTTAAGTGTAATGAACTTTGTGTCCGAGGTCTGCCCTCCTTATCAACAAGTATCTGTTACGGATGATGTATTTTTCACGGGTACAGGTATGAAACGAGTACATTTCGACATTATCAGTATTCATTATGTATTCACTCTTCTCGCTCCGTGATTGGTCAGTCACACACTGTCTTTTTTTTGTCTGGTCTTTTCCAGAACTTCTTCGAGGCCCGCCTGAAATTGTGCTACATGGCCTCACCAAACTCCTCCCACACCTATTGTGTTTGCGTCCATGAATGGCACCGACCACGTTGCAGCCAGAGCTCTGATTGGCTGCCTCAGCAATGGCGGCATTGAATATGGCCCCATTTGGACTCTTCTGCTGGAGGTAAGAGCTGAAGACTGGACGAAGAAAGATTTTACCAGCACACACTCAATGCATGTTGGGTTGCCAGGTCTGTCTGGCATCCTCCCTATCTAATCCAAGTCCAAGTAATTATCAGTTGACAGATCAGCCCCACTCAGATGGGGTCCCGGTCACGCCCTTCCAGTTCACACTGTCATTGCCACACATTGGTGTTGGATTTTGTTCTTATAAGTTTATTCTTAATTTGTAAAGACATCTGAAGTAATAATTAGTCCTACATTAATACAATGAATTCACGACCCTGAATCCCTGAATCTCCATTTAAATTGCTCATATTCTTTCCATTCTCCATAAAGCAATTCAGCAAAGCCTTTTAATGGATGTTTTTCACTTATTCATATTAGGTAGCAAGTAAACACATTTTGAAGCGTGTTAAAAGCATGTTATTATAACTGAAGAGCAAAACCTTGTAAAAATTTCACTTTTAGAATGGCTTATAATGATGTGCAGCAAAGCATTTTAGGCCTGAATTAAATTTTCTGCATAAATTGAGAATAAAGTGAAACAAACAAACTCGTGCAGGCTGTAAATCTGCTTGGGATAGTTTTGTTTTTTAGGGTAAGTTTAACCACAAATTGAAAAATGCTAATCCATCTGATTCAGTTGACTCTCATCTGTCCTTTCAGCTATATTGTCAAGCGGTTCTCAAATATCATATAAGTCTTTTTATGTACTTTTGTGTTTACATACATGCCATATACTTTTGTACAACTTTTGCTGGTGTTTTAGGTCAACCACCATACGGTCCGCTGGGGAAATACTTCCCCACAGAAACGTTCCATCTCCTCTCCATACATTATTTCATTCATATGATGCCAATTTCATTGAGATTAAGAGTTTTAACAGTAGATTTTGTTTTTATTGGGCAATTTTGCGATTCTGTGAACGTGGAAATCATAGGGTTCTTTAGATTATGAGGTCAAAAGTAGAGTAAAGTATAGTAAAAAAAAAAAAAAATCATAATCACCATAAAGTGCACCACCAAAAATCACAGAATATCATAAAAACGAGCATCAACAAAACCATCGACTTTACGAAGCAGGGGGAACGTTCACTACTCTCTGAGTGACAAACGTGAAATCAACACAAAATTAAATGGAGGACCAAAAGAAACCATCATCAAGGAACTGGACAATGGAAATACAGTGGAAATAATAATTATAATAACATTATAATAACAATAAAAATGTGTAATATATCTTGCTGTTCACCAAAATTGTACTTGATCCAGAAGTACATTGATGAATTAGGTGAATGATGACTTTGTGTTGTTTTGTTTTGATTAAATTCACAGAGTATTAGCGCCAAAACACACATATACAGAAGTACTGCTCCTTTAACTGACTTAAATTTAAAAATATACTTAAACTTGTTTCGCTCCAACCATTAAGAAGTCTACCATTCCTAGAAGCTAAACACTGTTTTAGGGGGATGCATGAGTGTTTAGTCCCCCTCCCAGATCAATATCCTTGCACTAGAGAAGTATTGCTAAATAGGAAAAAATATTTCATATAAATATTTCATATTTTCATACCTTTGCATAACTGTAATTTCCTTTCACACATTTTTTTTTGAGGCACGCAGATGAGCTGGATCCTGATAGAGCTGGTTCTTACAACAGAGGGAGTCCCAAAAGTAATATCCACAGCATCGAGCCTCCTGCTGTAAAGGTGAGCCCCGATGCGAAAATACACACCATTCCATGATTGCTTTTATGAATATGATGCAGGCCAGTCGTAAGTTAAGCCAGTGGTATATATCACATGGAGAGGTCAAAAGACTTTATTGATGCACAGTAAATCTGCTGTAGGTTTATTTGGTCACTATATTCTGACATTAAACTAGGGTCTGCTTCTGTGTTACATGATGACATGCAGGATGGTGTCTGAAATGCCAATAGAGGAGAGATAACTTACTGTGTAGCCTCTACTGTGTTGTCTTCACACCATATAATACAAGGTGACATTACTAATTTGCCTCCTGACATGATAATGATATGTGTGTGTGTGTGTGTGTGTTGCGTGCATGTATATTTGATGACTTGACTGGACTGAGGACAGCATATCAACAAAGCCGTATGGTGCATTTATGTGTTAAAATCCACTTTAGGCATCATGAATACAAAAACACTAAACACACATTGTCACTTATAGTCACTTACAGACACTCTAAGGAGGAATGTCAGTGTTCATTTGTGTATAAAGGCCATTAATAATTATTCATTCATTCATTTTCTACCGCTTTTCCTCATGAGGGTCGCAGGGGTGCTGGAGCCTATCCCAGCTGCCTTCGGGCAAGAGGTGGGGTACACCCTGGGCTATTCGCCCGCCAATCACAGGGCACATATCGACAAACAACCATTCACACTCACTTTCACACACAAAAAAAGTCTCCTCCCATTCCATGTGGAAGTGGTAAATTTTTGCTTTCTTAAGTTTAAGCAAGTTAAGCGAGTTCAATCCCACCCTCGGCCATCTCTGTGTGGAGTTTGCATTACCCCCTCCCATGCACGCGTGGGTTTTCTCCGGGGACTCCGGTTTCCTCCCACATTCCAACAACCATTCACACTCACATTCATACCTATGGACAATTTTGGAGTGTGGGAGGAAACCGGAGTACCCGGAGAAAACCCACGCATGCAAACTCCACACAGAGATGACCGAGGGTGGAATTGAACCCTGGTCTCCTAGCTGTGAGGTGTGCGCGCTACCCACTCGACCGCCGTGCCGCCATTAATAATTATTCATTCATTTATTCATTTTCTACCGCTTTTCCTCACAAGGGTCGCGGGGGGTGCTGGAGCCTATCCCAGCTGTCTTCGGGCAAGAGGCGGGGTACACCCTGGACTGGTGGCCAGCCAATCACAGGGCACATACTATAGACAAACAACCATTCACACTCACATTCATACCTATGGACAATTTGGAGTCGCTAATTAACCTAGCATGTTTTTGGAATGTGGGAGGAAACCGGAGTACCCGGAGAAAACCCACGTATGCACGGGGAGAACATGCAAACTCCATACAGAGATGGCCGAGGGTGGAATTGAACCCTGGTCTCCGAGCTGTGAGGTGTGCGCGCTAACCACTAGACCGCCGTGCCGCCTTCAGGAGTTTACAAAATACCTATTTTGATGCTAAATCCCTCACAAAAAAAAAAAAACGCTATTTCAGTTCATTCATTTCGGGAATATTTGTGTTAAATTTGAACATGACGTTTTGTACCCCCCCCTCTGGTCTTCCATTGCTCTCACATTGGATTGAGTCGAGATAAGAAATTAGAATGCTAAATCGCTTGCTACAATGCTTGTTTTTTTCACACACTGCACTGTCAAGTCGCTATGAAACCAAATATATCAAAATTAAAACTGCTCCCTCTTTGGATTTGGGACAAACTGTGAGTTCTTGATGGTGAGAAGATAATAATTTGATTCTATTAGAACTAGTGAAGTGTCTGTATGCCTCTGTGTCATTCTGCCAGGAGAGCTAACGATCACTGTAAATAGTCCGGGGCTTGGTGTCTTGATTTGTGCACAGTTGCTTTAGTGGGTGTGCGTGTGTGTTTTTCTCTCGCTAGCAATTTGCCCCATGCATGGGCCCAGCAATGAGCAGATGCTTCCATTGTAAATGATGAGGCGAGGGGCCATAATAAAGAGTTGATAAACAAAGAATTACTGCTAGGTTGTGGGCTTGCAGAGAGAAGGCGGCATGGGGAGGGGTGGGGTGGGGAGGATGTTAAAGTGGGAAATAATTGGAGAAAATACTTACTCACTTAAAATACGTACTCACATAGAAACACAGATAAAATTGCAAAAAAAAATGTGACAAAGTACCAGTTGTTGTTTACTCAACAACACAGTACGGTAGAATCGTAGTTTATGACAGGGCTGTATCACAAAACCATGATAGGAGTATAATTTATATATTATTTTAAGACAGGAACGAGTACACCACTACATGTATCAGTATCTGTTCGCCCGTCTAAATTATCTGACTAAATGTACTTGTTATGTATTTGTTTCATCCCTACTATTTACTATCATGGTTCGTATCTTCAGTACTACTATTACCATCTGTTTTCTTTTTTCTTCTTTTTTATCCCCTCCTGCTCCGGTTCGGCCACTTTTAACCTGTATAACAAAAAAAACAAACAAATAAAGCCAAATAATGCTGTATATAACAGGGAATGGGCGGCACGGCAGTCTAGTGGTTAGCGCGCAGACCTCACAGCTAGGAGACGAGGGTTCAATTCCCACCCTCGGACATCTCTGTGTGGAGTTTGCATGCTAGGTTAATTGGCGACTCCAAATTGTCCATAGGTATGAATGTGAGTGTGAATGGTTGTTTGTCTATATGTGCCCTGTGATTGGCTGGCCACCAGTCCAGGGTGTACCGCGCCTCTCGCCCGAAGACAGCTGGGATAGGCTCCAGCACCCCCCGCGACCCTCGTAAGGAAAAGCGGTAGAAAACGAATGAATTAATGAATAACAGGGAATGTGTAGTTTACACTTTTCCCTAGTAGAGCAAATATTTTTAATATAGTATAAGGACATTTAGATCAATAATACTACTATTGTATTGTATTACTAGGACAAAAAAGAACACCACGTTCAGTAGGACAAGCAGTTTTCCGATGAAAAACAAAAAACCATCAGTGACTGATGCACGATTGTGCCCACTGTCTTGTGAAATGCACCGTGTATTTTATGAAACATGTTCAAGATTGCAAAGTGTATCTGGCAACGTATAGAGAGGGGTGTAATATTTCAGCACGCTTATGCGAGCCATAGATTCAGAATGCTTGATGCCGCTCTTGTGCTACTCTGCAAGTGTGCTGTCTTTGGCTTTGTAGAGTCCTTCAGTGCCACCCATTTCTGTAGATTTTGTTTAATCAGCAAAGATAAGTCTCGATCTGTATTCAACGAATACCAATCCCGGTTTGGATTTTTTGTACAACAGAAATTCAAACCTTTACACTCTTATTATTCATTGTTTACACATACATTGCACAAGTATTGCGACTCTTGACGGCCATACACCTGCTGAGGTTAGAGAATGCTGCAAGACTGATAAGTCTATATTTGTAGTGTGTTACTTAGTAACAGCATATTAGCTACGCTATAAACTTTGCATACAATATTTTGCTGCCTGCTGCTTTAAACCCACCGTCACTGGATCAGGACGTTGGTAAGAGACTGTTTCACTGCATATGATCTGCCAGTCTTATGATAAATTGATGATCAAGAGATTTAAAAAAAAAAAGATTTTATCTTCAAGAAATTACTATAAAATTGATAGAGTAATAATTATTATTATGCATCACCGCCTACTAATTATGCACTGTCCCATTTTGATTAAGTTGTCTGTGATGTACATTAGTATATTATCTTCTCCCCACCCAACATTTGAAATTGAATTAAGGAAGGACAAAAATCAGTGGAAGGACAGATCAACTCGCTGGTTTGAAGACAAAATAATAATAATAATAATGTAGTTGAATAAGGGAAAATACGAGAAAGTGAATTATTGATGTTTCTGAAAATAACACAACCATGCCATTAGGCAATACACAATGGGATAATGGCTATTATGGCCTTAAAGACAAACACAGTTAATTGAATCCAGATTTTTGCGAAATACGATTACTTATTTAGGCATGGAACATTTTCATAGTTAGAGAATGGTTGACCTTACGGCCTCCTAAATATGCTTTTTAACATAATTAGAGCCGTCTTGATTCCTTCCACAGTCACTTTTACACACCATTTAGCCAATATAATATACATTATAAGGAAATATGGCATTTAAAGGGATAGTTCATATTTATTTTTGACATGAGGTTGTATAGCAACCCCATAACCAGTGTGGTCCGTCAACAACGGCTCACTCCCTACAATGTGTCTTGAGCCGAGTTCTGGTTGAGTTTTGTTGCTGAGGAAAGTAGTTCCAGCCAGTTGTTGGTGACAGTTTGGCTTCTCAAAATATTTGCATCACAAAAAAACGGCTACTTGGAAAAAAAAAAAATCAGACCTCACTAATCTGTGTTATTTTCTCTGCCGTCGTATCACTTCCCCTCTCAAGCTTGTCCATTGTTGTGTGTGTGTATATCACAGTGTTTAGATGCACGGGTAGTGATCACTGCGACACAAGAGCTATAGTGGTTTAAAAATGGTTTTTTGTGTGCTAGGAGAGCTAAGTGGAAATCAGACTGCAATTGACGATGAATTTTAGGTTGGTGTGGGTTACTGGCCACAACCGTTAGGAAATATTTTGCGATCATTCAAAACTGTAATAAAAATCTGGGAATCAAGTCTGGTGCTTGTGTGTCTCACCCAACATTACAGTCACTTCACTGACACCGAGTGACCAGTGTAATACTACATATCATCACAATGTGTTTGAATCAATCTTTTGAATGCCTTATATTTGTTCATTTATGCGTGGAAAATTTTCTTTCATATTTATTTGATAAAAATACATAAAATTTGCTAAAATATGCATATTTTTAATTAATATTTTTAAATTAATATTTTTATTAATATTTAACCATAAAATGATTTATTATACTTTTTAAAATTATGATGCAAATTTGGAATGGCCGGATCGGAGCAGGAGGGGGATAGAAAAAGAAAACAGAGGGAGGATTGCGGGGACAAGACGAGGATGTCTACATATATGTATACATGCATTAATGTACGCATATGTGTGAATGTATAATTGTCACTGAGATGAAATGCATGAAAGGCGAGGGACTGCCTCCTACCACCCAGGAAGCCCCTGCCGCACACAGCCAGGCCAAACCCCCACCACCAGGGAGCCACCGGTCCCATGGGGGCAGGCAATTCCAAGGCCCGCCCCAGATCCGCAACTGGGATTTTTTTGATCCCAGCCAGTGCACCACATTGTGAACCCAAGCGCCCATCCCGGCACCCAGACACCCATACGCATGTGCACCCATCCCGTGTGCAAGTGGAAGTTTTGGGTTTCTTAAGTTTAGAAAAAAATAATAGGAGCATAAAGGTGACTGTAGGGGTGTTATGTCATGTCTACAGTGCTCTAATAATAGTAAAAACCCTATTTAGAAAATCAGTAACAGGTTGTCTATGCTGTAAGTATAAAAATATTCAACTTATGATTCCTGAATTCCGAA
Organism: Doryrhamphus excisus; assembly: GCF_037039965.1. Taxonomy (NCBI): domain Eukaryota; kingdom Metazoa; phylum Chordata; class Actinopteri; order Syngnathiformes; family Syngnathidae; genus Doryrhamphus; species Doryrhamphus excisus. Next base: position 2,974,027 of record NC_136366.1, on the reverse strand, counting down.
AATTAATTCTCTGAGGTAGCTTCAATATGTTGTTATTCTTGTAAAATGACTGAAAATGCATTTTTTCTGAAAATATTGGTAAATGAATAAAAAAGTGTGCATAGTATTTCACCAACATTTTTCTGTGTAGTTCACTGGTACGTGTGTGAGTGGGTTCTGACTGGTCAGCGTCTTGCTTTTTCCGTGTCTGGTTTTCTATGATAGGCTGTCATGCTTGTGTTATCAAGTCACAAAAGGAAATGTTTGCAGCATCTCTCACCGAGTGTGTATGTATGGGCGCTTGTGTGTGTGTGTGTGTGTGTGTGTGGTGACTTCTTTTTCTGTGACCGGGATTGCTTTTGTGTTTATGTGGACATCAACAGCACAGTAATCTGTAGGAGGACCATCATTCTTAATGCAGGCTGTGTCATCAGTTTCCGTGACAACAGAGGGAATGATGCGGCCGATACATATGAAACAGTGTGTGATGCATAAACATGGGGGCTGCAAGAGAAGGAGGCTGAGGGCAGCATGGGGGCGAGGTTATATGGCGTGTGTGTGTGTGTGTGTGTGCTACCTTACCTGGTGTCGTCTGTATTTCTGTTTATTATTCATGAACCCTCCCCTCAAAGTGCTGTCACTGGCCCCTCCCCCTGATATGTGATTTTTGAATGTGTGTGCATGTGATGGATGATGACAGGTAGATCAGGATTAAAATCAAACACAGCTCAACGTCACACTCTGTCACGTCCACCAAACACGTTCGGCCACACACACACACACACATACATAAAAATGCTATTTAATTTTTCTTTCTTTTTTTTTTTTAATCTATGAATAAAGTAAGTTTCAAATATAGAATTTAGAGAAGTATAAAAAATTAATAGAAAAGTAAGCATGCTTGTGGTCATAATACGGAATAAATTTTTAATTAAATATCTATTAAATTAAATAAACTTAATACAAACTAATACATTAAATATATATTAAATATAATTTCTTTTTTTAATCTATGAATAAAGTAAGTTTCAAATATGGAATTTAGAGAAGTATAAAAATTAAGAGAAAAGTAAGCAGGCTTGTGGTCATAATACGGAATACATTTTTAATTAAATATCTATTAAATTAAATAAAATTAATACAAACTAATACATTAAATATATATTAAATATAATTTCTTTTTTAATCTATGAAAATATGGAATTTAGAGAAGTATAAAAATTAAGAGAAAAGTAAGCATGCTTGTGGTCATAATACAGAGTAAATTTTAATTAAATATCTATTAAATGAAATAAAATTAATACATTTATACAAATTAATACATTAAATATGTATTAAATATAATTTTTTTAAATCTATGAATAAAGTAAGTTTCAAATATGGAATATAGAGAAGTATAAAAAATTTATAGAAAAGTAAGCATGCTTGTAGTCATAATACAGAGTAATTTTTTAATTAAATATCTAATATAATATAATAACATTTAGTGTGCCGTCTGTGTCAAATAGCTCTTAATAAGAAAAACAATACAATAATAATAGTAACAAT